>NW_004524910.1:603512-632248 GCF_000260255.1 Octodon degus
AAAGAAGTCAAAGATCTTTTCAAGGAAAATTACAGTACTGTGATAAAAGATATCATAGAGGATTTCAAAAAATGGAAATATATTCCATGTTCCTGGGTAGGAATAACTAACATCGTGAAGATGGCCATACTCCCAAAATTGTTGTACAGATTTAATTCAATCCCTATCAAACTACCACCAATATACCTCCCAGACCTAGAGAAATCATTCCTAAAATATATTTGGAACCAGAAAAGACCTAGAATGGCAAAGGCAATCCTGGCCAACAAAGACAAGGTAGGAGGGACTACAATTCCTGACTTAACATTATGCTATAAGGCTACTGTGATAAAATCAACATGGTATTGGCAATTAAATAGACCTGAGGATCAATGGAATAGATTAGAAGATGCAGAGGCCTCTAAAAACACACTCATCTGCCTGATATTCAATCAAGGGGCCAAATACACTTATTGGAAGAAAGATAGCCTCTTTAACAAATAGTGCTGGAAAAACTGGCTCTCTACTTTCTGAAAACTGAAACTTGGCCCAGGTCTATCACCATGCACTCAATTAATGTCAACATGAATTAAAGATCTAAACATTAGAACAGAGACACTAAATCTCCTGGAAAGGAAAGTAGGAGGAACTCTTGAAGACATAGGAGTAGGCAAAGAGTTCATGAACAAAAAACAAATCGCATAGGAAACACTTGAAAGAATTGACAACTGGGCACAACTCTTATTGAGAAGTTTTTGCACGTCAAAAGAAATTACCAACAAAGTGAAGACAACCCACAATTTCTGAAAAAAATCTTAATAAGCACTCAGACAAAGGTCTGCTTTCTGGAATTTATAAAGAACTAAAATACATCAGGGCCCCAAAATTTAAAGACCCAATCCAGAAATGGTCATTGGAGATGAACACACACTTTTGAAGAATGAAATTTCAAAAACAAATAAATATATTTAAAAATGCTCCACATCACTAGCCATCCACAAAATGCAAATCAAAACAACACTGAGATACCATCTCACCCCAGAAAGAATGGCTATCATAAACAAATCAAGAGCAAATGTTGGAGAGGTTGTGGGGAAAAGGGAACCCTTCTGCACTGCTGGTGGGAATGTAGACTGGTGCAACCATTATGGAAATGAGTGTGGAGTCTCCTTAAGAAACTAAGAGTGGAAATCCCATTCTAACCAGCTATCCCCCTACTGGGAATTTTCCCAGAGGAACTGAAAACGTCATATCATAGTGATATGCATGTGCCTATGTTTATAGCAGCACAATTTATGACAGCCAAATCTTGGAAACAACCAAGATGCCCATCACATGAGGAATCGTTGAAAAAATGTGGTTTTTTTATACAATGGAGTGTTACTCAGCTATAAAGAATGATAAAGTTGAAGCATTTATATTTAAGTAGATGCGACTTGAAGATATACTCATAAGTGAAATAAACCAGACCCACATGTGTAAATATCATATAACCTCCCTAGAATAAGAAATCAAAAGAAGAAATACAAGTAGAAAGGTATAACACAACTAAAAGGAAAGCGAGAACTTTAGGACTGGACAACGAGGAGAGGGTAAGGAGAAAAACTTCAAAACAGGACAAGGAAGAAGTCACACACTTGTAAGCACAATATGGGGAAGGCAATGATCCTGAGAAACATCATCAGGTGTTTGCAACTAGCAGCCAATTGGAAGTATTCTCAACTTGACTAACTATGCTGATACCTGTGAGCAAAGAAGCTACACTGAAGATAGCAATGTGTAATAGAAGCAGCACACTTGGAATGCCTGTCATCCTGGTCTTCTAAATCCATACTTCTTGTCATGGCATTCCAATTATTACCATACTGTCTCACAAGTAAGTTTTTTTATTTTTGTTTTTCTTTTTTTAAATGGGTAATTAATGAAAAAAAAAAGGCACACAAGAAAGAGAAAAAATGTCGTAGGACTGTCCTGCTAGAATACTGTATATGGTTAGATTTCTAAATTTCTGTGTAAAAATGTGCATTTATTTCTATTTGTTAATTTTTCTCTTCATATTCTGTAAGGACTTAAATTTCAACACATCGATACTTGATTGAAGATACCTATTCCACATTATGCCTAAGATGTTCGATATTTAGACAGACAGTTAGGGTAAACTGAACTGCATGTGTTGCAGGGTAATAATAAACTTCTCCTCTGGAGAGTTAACAACCTAAGTTTGCAGATCAAAAATTGGAGAAAATGTAGGGCTGCAAGGTCTGCCAACATTTTGGCCCTACCCTTTCAAGGTCAGTGAAGACTCAAGACACAGGAGAACCTGTACTGTAAAATCATGTAACTCAGTTGTGCCCCACATTTTCTGATCAAGGAGATTATGGAGCCACATAGGAATGTGATTGATAATGTAGAGTGTGCCTAAGGAGAGTCACATGAAGAGAAAACTTTCTCTCAGGCTTTCACAGAGAGCAAATTGTTCAAGCAATGGCCGTGACTCATCCTCATGCCTGACACTGACAAAGGATCTACAAAGTGCAATACAGGGTTACAGGATAAATCCTGAGGGGACTTGACTGACCTTATTAGATACAAAAGTTACATTTTTTTGTTATATAGGTCTTGCTTTATCTTGGTCTCAACCATCCAGCAGAAAAGTATAACAAACAAGGTATTTAAAATAAAGCTATATTAATATGCTGAGCTGTAAAAGGCTCTAGTCAACAACTTCTGCGGACAATCCCCTACTATTGTAGACTACTGGACTGTGTTGGATTGTTTTGCTGAATTCAAGCACCTATAATATTTAGATGCCAAGAGAATACCCATCTCTGACAGGACTGAACTGGAGAGGCGGGATTCAGAAGAAGGACTCTTTTGTATTTGTATATACAGAATAGTTAGGATAGATGTATGGCTGCTTTCGCTTGGTTCAGTGACAGGAAGGATTTGTAGTAGTGTTTGGATGGGATGTCCTGGCTGCTTCTTGTGCTGTGGATGACCGCTGAAAGATAACAATGTGCAATGTATTAATTATTGAAAATGTCCTGTTAATCAGCTTGCAAAGTGTCTCATTGATATTTGTTTCTCAATAAAATAAAATTTAAAAACCAGCTATCCACAGAATAACACACAAACACATAAACAAGTACACAGAATACATAAACATCTTTACACAATCCAGTGCACTCATATATATCCTTGACAAATTGAATTATAGTAACTATATTACAATTTTTAGAAATTTATATACTAGACAGATTTTGTTATTTATTAATTAGCAGACATCTCTTATCAGAGAAATTTAGAAGCAATGGAATCTTTATCTATAATTAATAGTATAGTTTGTGATTTTGCACTTTGTTTTGTCTTAAGAATACTTTTAGCTCAGTTATCTCTATATACTCTATTGCATATTTAGGTACATTTCCATTTTATTAGTTCTTTCAGTAGGCCCCAGGTCGAATCCAGCCTCATTTCTGTTGGCTTCTTTTCTAGACTTGGCTTTATGGTATAGCCTGGTAGCTTATTCTAGTATCCAAATAGGTTGCTAATCATTTTCTGGAAAAAAACACAAGCATATTCTGTACTTGAGATTAGCTTTTTTGTTTGCTTTACCTGATTTCTTAGTCTTTCCATTGCTATGCTTCCATCTTTTATAAAATTAAAAAAAATAATAATATATATTGTAAAGTGAAGTTGGAAGGATTCATTCCCTCTTTTGTGTTTGTAATTGAATTTGATTGTATGGTGAGAAACATGAATCCTGTATTTTGGAAGAGGAGGGCTGGCCTAAAAGTTCAGTGGATTAAAGGGCCTGCTTAGGCAGCCCCAGGGGCCAGGAGTTCAGTCCCCAGGCCTGCTGTGACAGCCCCGCCCCCAGGGTGCACTGAGACTGGGCATGGTAGCGGGCATCTGTAATCACAGCACTTGGGAGCCTGTAAACAGGAGAATCACTATGAGTCTGATCTAGGTAGTGAGGTATTTGGCTTATTTACATAACATTTGGCATGATTTCATTAGTCGCTGATCACATTTTTATTTTCATGTATTATTGATATTACTGACTCACCTCGTGCTTTTTTTCTGTACTATACTTGGCATTGTTCATTTTTTGCAAAGAGCCTTCATTCTCTAGTGGATAATGGTATTTAGAAAACAAAACCTGTGTATTATGAATCATCAGTTCATTGCTATCAAAGTAGTATTATTTCTCAGTATTTTTGCTGATCAGAGCTAGAAAAAATATATACATTCAGTAATCATACTAATATTTATAATTAAGATTTATCATCTTAGACATTTTACTGTGTTCATTTATGTAATTTTTTTTCTTTTTCTTACAATGAAAATCTTAGCACCTGTATTTTTGCTTTGTTTTAAAATATGCATAAAACTACTTCAGAATTCCAATGTCAATATTACAGTACCCAAGAAATTATAATTATATAATTATAATAAATTGTTCAAGATTGCATTGCTGTTCATTTTTGTTCTCAGAATAGATGCAACTAAAATTTTCACAGTATTACATTCACAAATGCATTAGTTACTTTGTTCTCATTGCTGAGACAAATAGCTGATGCCAAAATTAAGAAAGGAAAGATTTACTTAGCTCACTGTCTGTAGAGACTTTAGTCCATAGTCAGCTAGCTCCAAGGCAAGGTAGAATGGCACAGAGGCAACAGTTCAAGGTGGCAGAAGACAGCAAAATTAATAAGAAAAAAAGGGGAAAAACAAACCTCTTTTCCTCCCTTATATTGTAGGCAGGCTACCTAACATAGGGTGGGTCCTCTACACACTAGATTGTAGAACTGCTGAGTCAGTTAGTTTCTAAACCTCTCAAGTCAACACAATGAATCCATCATTACGTCTTAGGACATAAATAGCCACCGTAGGGCTTATTCTCTATCCCCTAGGTTGTAGAACTGATGAGTCATTGAGTTAAACTTCTAAATTTTTCAAGTTAACTTAAAGTATCAAGTATTACAAGAAGTTATTTGAAATAATTCTATTTTCCTTTCTTATGCCATCAATGTAATATATGTAGACATTTATTTCTGCATATTCAATTAATTTTTTGTTATTGGACTCTGTCTTGAATACATAAAGAAAGGACTTACATCATCCAAAAGTCATAATTAAGCCAGGTGTGGTAGTGGATACTTGTACTCTGGAATACTGAAGCAGATTGATTGCAAGTTTGAGCCCAGCATGGGAAATTTAGTGACTTAGTATGACCATGTTTCAAAATAAAAAGTAAAAATTTGCTGAGCATATAGCAAAGATCAAGGCTCAATCCCAAGTACAAGGAAACCAATAAGCAAAGCTATTACAGGAAAATATATATTCAGATAAATGAAATTTTGAGGCAAGGTATAGTTAAATAAAATACTCAGATTACCATCTCAAACTTTATTCCCTGTGCCTTAGTCCTACAGGTTTTAAGGAACTATATGAAAGAACCACCCACTTTAGTAGGCATTCTTATAAATTTCTTACATCCTACTTGTGCTTATTTTTATAAAAGTGAGCATATACAATATTCATATTTTATTTCCTCTTAATTATTATGTTTTATGTTCACTCTCAGATTTACACAGTAGAAGTAACTATTTTGTCTTTTTTAATTAATTTTATTGAAAAGTTAATAGCAGTGAGACAGTTTCAAAATGGATTAGTAGGACGGTTTCTATAATTAATACATTGCATATTGTTGTCTTCATAGTGGTTATTCATGGTACAAGATGAAAACATGATATCCTGTCCAAACAGTTAGTACAAATCTTTCTTCTCATTGAATTAAGAGAAAGTAACTGTATATCTATTCTAACTATTTTGTATATACAGATACAAAATGGTCCTTTATTTTTATCCCCTTTTTCTGTTTAGTTTTGTCAGAGATGGGTATTTCATTGCCATTTAAATTTTGTAGGTATTTTAATTCAGCAAAATCATAGACGCATTCTTTATGCATATTCTTTGTACCTGTCCTGTACTTAATAATGGGGATTAAAGTAGAAATCACTTCATATCAATTTATAAAAATCTTTCTAATTATTTTTATAGCTACATAGCATTTCATTACGTGTAGTTAGTTTAATCATGCCCTCCTGACATGAATTTGTGTTCTCCATATTCAAATAGATTTTGCTATTACAAATAAAGCTACAGTAAGTAACCTTGTGCTCAAGTTGTAGCATTTATAGGGCTCTGTTGGATTTCTCAAAGAAAAATGCACAATTATTTCTTTAGGCCTTTTACACAGGATGCTAGCCAACTTTTAAAACTACCAAAATACCAAACTACTTCCATTCAATTTTTTCTTAATGTATTTAGTGTAGGGTCTACAGTATCTCACTACACAGACCAGACTTGTAGGGATCCTCTTTTTTTCGGCCTCCCAAGCACTGGGATTACAGGTGCACACCTCCATACCCATTCTCAATCACTATCTCAGCACACCATGGGGTCAGGGCCTGCATGGCCCTCCAGAGTTCGAATCCAGGTCCCTGAGCCAATCCACTGAGCTATTTGACCAGCCCTCCATTCAGTTTTGATACTTGTTTATAAGCAACAGTTTTTGAAATCCTTGTATGCCTGTTTACAGAACTAAAATTTCATTTTATTTTGTTTTACTATTTGGCCCTTTTTTCTTTACTGCCTACTACCTCCCTGCATCTAATCTTCCCTGTAATTTATTGATGAAATCGTAAAATCCTGGCTGAAACCGTATAGTTATTGAAGTACATTCTCTAATTTACAATTGTCTCTTGTTAGACTGCCCATGCATGTTAAGATATTGGCCACTTATCTCTAAAATATGTACTTTTCTATTAAAAAAAAAAAAAAGCTCAGTCAGTCATCATAGTTATCACCAAATACAAAGAATTTTTTGTTATTGTGGTTTTGGGAATATTTTCTTCTTCTTTCAAAGGTACCAATAAGATAGTTGATCTGTAGTAAGCAAAAATATCATTTAAGTGTTATATATTTCCCCAGAATTTTTAATCCCCTTTAAATGTTTGGTTTCCTCTCAGTCTAACTGCATATACTTCAAGTTATTTTAATTTGTAATCTGAGAAATCAAGTAAATACTGGTGAGTGTCTTCTTTTGATCCTAATGATGGATGACATATTCAACCTCTCTTAAAATTAATAACACATGTGCTAGCAAGATAGCTGAGTGGACTAAGTACCTGCTTAAGCAAGCATAGGAACTGGGTTCAACAGGGACAGGGTTCAATCCCCGACACCACCGTCCCTGCCCGTGGGTGCACTGAGCCGGCCACCAGTCTGGGCATGGTGATGCATGCGTATAATCCCAGCACTGGTGAGGCTGAAAACAGGAAGATCACTAAGAGTCTGAGCTGCATATCAAACCCTGGACCAAACACATTTAAAAAATTAATAACACCTGCCTTTATTCAATTCAGGAAAATTGTTTTGGGTTCATAGCATACTTTTATAAATTGTGTATGCTTAATTTTTCATATTTTCTTTTGTACCATAATTATATAAAAGCTAGCTCTATATTTGTGTTAGTTAGTATATTTTTATGCTGAGCATTTACTGTTGATGTCTATATTAGGCATAGCCTCTATTATGAGTGGTTAGTATCTATCCTATACCATACCAGACAGTTGTAAAATATTCTCAATATCTTTCTGGTGTAATATCCTTACATTAGTCTTTGAGCCAGTGCTCAGAAATGAAATTTGCATTCATATTTGGCAAAATGTGAAATACTGGAACAAAAAATGTTTATTATAAAGTGTGTTCAATTTATAAAACAACTGTTTATTATGGGCCTATGTCATTTCTAAGGTTTTAGTTATGAAATATTATTCCTTTTATGAAAAATGAAAGTAGTAGTGTTTCCCTTTAACTTTTTTGCCTTAAATCTCTTTCATTAGTATGTAAAATATGTAGGTATTAACTGCTTATGCAAGGATAGGTGGTGGCAAATTATTGCATGTGTGCTGCCAGAGGCTGTATCTTTGAGAGCTCTAAACATTCACCACTGGCATAGGTCTTTCAGTATTTATAAAACTAAAATTTACATGTTAAATATAATTAAACCTACAAAACTAAATTCAATTTATGACATTAATTTAATGTGAAAATTCTTTTAACTACTTCAACTTTGGTTCACGGTACTCAAACTCTTTCAAAAGAGGGAAGAAAAACAATTTGTAAAATTCAGAGAGAAACATGCAATATTTGAGCCTGTGCATCTTGTTTATTTCCTCTTATAGACTCAAAGAGCATCTGTAAGTCTGCAAATGACTCAAATTTATCCTTTGTGGTGGAGTAATGCTCCTTATGTGTAAACACCACATTTTCTTTATCCAGTCATCTGTTGATGAACATTGACACCTGTTCCAAGATTCAGCTATTGTAAGTTGTGCTGCTAAAACTGTGGGTGTACATGTACCACTGGAAGATGATGTCTTTAACTCTTGGGGAAGATACCTAAAAAGGGGTTAGATGAGTCAAATGAAATTTCTACTTTCAGTATTTTGAAGAATATCCATATTAATTTCTATAGTGGTTGAACTAGCTTACATTCCCAACGACAATGTGGAAGGGTTCCTTTTCCCCCACAGCCTTACCAGGTTGGTTATTATTTAATTTGATGGTAGCTATTCTTTCTAGAGTAAGATAGAATCTCAGTGCCATTTTAATTTGCATTCCTCAAATGCAAATTAAGACCAGCGATGTTGAACATAGTTTTTATACTGTATTTATTGGCCATTTGTATTTCCATTTGTATTACAGTTGCATGGTTTTGATTTAATCTTTTATTTGGAGAAGGTCTGATTTTTTTTGTTCTTTTTATATTCTGGATATTAATCCTTTCTCTGAGGAGTAGATGACATTTTTCCCCATTATGGAGGTGGTGTTCACTCTTTTGGTTGCTTCCTTTGCTCTACAGAAGCTTTTTGATTTGGTGTAACCCTATTTGTTGATTTTTGCTATGATTTCTTGTGCCATTGGGGCTCTGGTCAGAAATTATTTCCCCAGGTTTATACCTTTAAGAGTTTTACCTATTTTATCTTCCAGCATACTAAGTGTTTTTTGCTTTAATCCTAGGTCTTTTGTCCATTTTGATTTTATTTTAGCATGTGATAGAAGATATGAATCTAAATTCAATCTTTTGTATGTATAGCCAGTTATCTCAGCACTGTTTGTACAGAGTCATTTTTTTCCAGATTTTTTTTTTGGTTCCTTTGTCAAAAATCAGATGCTTCATATGTCTGGGGTAGTTTCTGCTCCTCTATCCTATGCTATTAATCCTCATTTCTGTTCCTGTGAAAGTGTGATGCTGTTTCTGTCACTGTAGCTTTGTATTGTATCCTGAAATCCATGACTGTGATGGCCTCTGCTTCGCTCTTATTCCTGGGACTGCTTTTGCTCTTTTGGGTTTCTTCTAGATCGGTATAAAGTTTAGAAAATTTTATTTCTAGTTCTGTGAAGAATATTATCTTGATTGGGATTATATCAAATCTGTACATCATTTTTGGAAGTATGGTCATTTAGCAAAATTAATTCTGCCTGTCTAGGAAAAGGGGAAATACTTTTCCATGTTCTGTTGTCCTGTTCAGTCTCCTTCTTTAGAGTATAATACTTTTTTCCCATAGAGGTTTTCCACACTCCTTGTTAATTCTAAAGTATTTATTTAATCTATTGGGAATAGTATTATTTTCTTAATTTCTTTTTTGCAGATTCATTGTTGGTATACAGCAGCACAATTGATTTTGGGTGTTGATTGTATAGCTAAAATAGCTGGATCCTTGGATTTGCTTCTAAATTCAATCTGTTGTACTTCGTTCTTCACTACTAAGAGATTTAGAATAAAAATGCAAAATAAAAACTGAATATGGTTATGAAACTAGTTTTGACCCAAGATTCTCCAGTAACACTTTGAGAACTGCTGCTCTAAGAGGAGGATTTTTGTCTTCACCATAGATAGCTATATTTTATTGTTGTCTAAGCCATATCTGTTAGGTAGCAAAAATAATACTGATTTACATAATCTCTGTGAAGAATATGCTTAGAAGAGAAATAAGCATTTTTTAGGCAAAGGATAGATATTGTTATAAATTTCTTTATTATGGTGGTTAAAATTAAAGCTAAGATGAACTTACCTCTGAATTTAAATTTAGTAATCAACCATGGAACCTGCCAACAAGCCCAGGATGAATCTAGAACTTGGTGATTGGCTACACGGGAGGAATCCAGGACTTGGCAAGTCACCTGGCTGGAGGATCCAGGTGACTGGCCCTCGTCCTGCTTCAGTGGGAGCAGGCCACCAAAGAGTGCCAGCTATAAGCAGGACCCCAGCTAGGGTCCACATAATGCACAGGTGACTAACAGGAGGGCAAAGTCTGAACTACCCAGGTAAGAGGTGGTAAGTTAGGTCAACCAACATTGTGCTTAGGGACAAGGACACACAGAATAGAAGCAGATAGGTGAGGCTGTCCTCTTTTCAAACTTCAATTTTATTTTATTCTTATTTTTCTTTTACTTTTCCTCTTTTCTATTTCTTTTAATGTTCAATGTTCTAAGTGGCCACAGAAAATTTATTTCATTCCCCAAATCTAGAGATCCAGTTCAGATACTCCCTCGATTACACCTTTATTCTTTATTTTCTACCTTCATCTCATTTCAGGCTTTCATTGGTAAATGGATGCAACTAGAGGCCATACTCTTAAGTGAAATAAATCAGACCTGCATGTGCCGACATCATATTGTCTCCTTAGTATGAGAACCTGAAAGAGAAAATAAAATCTGAAGTGTGCAATAGATACAGGGATAAGGGAATGAACCTGCTCAAAAGGAAGTAATTGCTGAGATGAGAAGGACAGGAGAGGGAGTGGAGGAAAGAGATAAATCTATGTATGTAAGCAGGATGGTTCGGACAACTGTACTGTGGATTTCTGCTGGCCTATGGAAAGGAGCAGTGAGTGCTTAATTTGCTTTGTCTCCTTTTCAATTCTTTTTTTCAATTCTTTTGCCTTTATTCTCTTCTTAGTTGTTTATATGTTTTTTTCTTTCTTTGAATTTTGCATACATATATCTTGGCATCTAATTTGAAGACAAAACTATGCAACACAACAAATACTGTGAAATTCATATAATTTTTGGTGAAATAATGTATCACTTGTAAGTTTTCTGTGTTAATACTATTTTATACTCTTTAAAAAATAAAAATTAAAAAACAGACCAATTCTACAGCTGCAAGAATGTAAAGAAAAAAAGTATGACCTTGATATATTTCAGTGAGAAAGCTGGAGACAACACAAATGCCATACAAAATTCTTCAAAGAAATGATGGCAAAGGGGGCAGCCTGATAGCTCAGCAGATTTTGGCAGAGCTCAGCAGCTGGGGTTCAATTCCTGGCGTGCTGTACCAGGCCCTCCCATGGGGTGCACTGAAACTGTGATTGAGATTGGGCATGATAGCTTGTGCCTGTAATCCCAGCTCTTGGGAAGCTAACAACAGGAGAATCACTATGAGTCCAATCTGCATAGTGAGACCCTGTAGAACCTGTCCTAAATACAGAAAGAAAGAAAGAAAGAAAGAAAGAAAGAAAGAAAGAAAGAAAGAAAGAAAGAAAGAAAAATTCTCAAACTAGGATAAAGAATTTGACATACAAATAAATGAAGCATATGGAACCTGAAACAGTCATGACCACAATGAAACTGCAAGACTTATAATAAGCAAACTTCCAGAAATTCAGTGCAAGAACAGTGAGGAAAAGAAATCAATCACCTACAAAGGAAAACTCATCAGGATCATAGCAGACTTCTTTACAGAATCCATCGAGTCAAGAAGAGCTTGCAGTTAAGTATTTTAAGTCCTGAAAGAAAACAACTTCCAACCCAGATCTATGTACACTGCAAAATTATCTTTCAAAATTAATAGGGAAATAAAAAAAGAAAAAGAAAATTAATAGGGAAATAAAATACTTCCACAACAAAGAAAAACTGAATAAATTCATAAAATGAACTTGAATTCACCAAATGAACTTTATAAGGAATACTGAAAGATATTCTTCAAAGAGATAAAAATAACCACAATTCCCACAACAGCTTCAGAAACAAACTACCAGGCAGGGAAAGAAAATGAGCAGAACCAGAAAGTTGCAAACAGCAAGAAAATAACATGACAAGGATAAGCCAATCCATATCGGTTATAACTATCAATATAAATGGCCTCAATTCACCAATCAAAAGAGACGAAATAAGATCAAATGATATGCTGTGTATTGGAAGACATTTAATTAAAAAAAAATCATAGACTGAAAGTCAAAAGATGGAAAACAATACTCCATGCCACAGGAACCCAGAGAAAAACAGGGGTAGCTATACTCTTGGCAGACAATGTTAATCTTAAACAAAGGATGATTACAAGAGATAAAGACAGCCACTATATACTTGATATTCAAGAGGAAGAGTT
Source organism: Octodon degus (assembly GCF_000260255.1). Classification (NCBI taxonomy): domain Eukaryota; kingdom Metazoa; phylum Chordata; class Mammalia; order Rodentia; family Octodontidae; genus Octodon; species Octodon degus. Next base: position 615,955 of record NW_004524910.1, read on the forward strand.
AATACTCATAAATACGTACAGACCATTGGCCATAGTGGAAATCTAGGGGTGCTGGAGAAATGTTCAAACCAAACTCAAATTGATAGCCTTGCTGACAAGGGATTACAAATAAAATGGAGAATGGCTGCTCAGATTCTGACAAAAAAAGGAGATGAGTAAAATTATAAATAGTGAAACAGAGCCAATGCAACCTTTAATAATTGATTTTTTTTGTTCTACAACAGACTTATCACTCACAGCAGATTTGTGCATAGTGATAAATGGCAATGAGGCTCACAGTTTAGGGCATAATGATTGATGTGATGTCAAAAAGTGTCAGGAAATCAGAGCACAGATGTGTACTGGGGACCAAGTCAGGAGATGGTATGGTCCCCAAACTTCATTTGTTCACCAATTTCTCAGCACTCTTGGATCATGTGAATGCATACCTGGTTTTGCACAATGAGCATGGTCACAGTGTGTGACCATGGCAGCACAGAGAATGAAGGATTACTTGGAGATGAGACAGTGCAATCACCAAAAGCAACAGAGAGTCCCCAGAGGCAGGGAGACTTCTAGAAGTAGCATGGCAACTGGGAACTCTCAAGGTTTTATTTAGAATATCTATGTAAGAGAAAAAAAGAGATGACAACCAGTTTGGGCAAGGAACTGTTTTAAGGCCAGGCAGTTTTTGTGGGGACAGAGGAATGACAGTGGCCAGACACAATTTGCTTCACTAATTTAAATTTCTTCACTTCTCTGGCAAGTGCAAGGGCCTGAGTTCAATCCCCAGTTCTGCAAAAAATAAAAATAAAATAATAAAATAAAATAATAAATAAATAAAATAAAATAAATTTCTTGTTTAACCATTCACTTCTCACAGAGTCTTCATGTTTTTGTCCCATATTTTAAATATTCACTCCTTGCCTAAGTGTCCCACAGGGCATAATGTAAAAGGATAAAGAATTTAATGTCTACATTGTGAAATGGCATTTAAGAGGTCTGAAGTATATGTATTCAAAAACTCAAATTACATGAGTTCTCATGGAATTGAAAGTGCATGCCTAGAAACGAAAAGTAAAAATAATGCTGTATATGTAAATGTTTCATGGTAAACCTTGAGAACATCAAAGATGAAGAGAAAATCTTTAATAATAGAAGGGAAAAGGCTGGCATTATAACTCAGCAGATTAAGCTCCTGCTTTGGCAAGTGCAGGGACCAGGGTTCGATCCCCGGTCCCACATGTCCTGCCGGCCCTGCCCGCAGGGCACACTAAGCCAGTGAATGAGTTCAGGTGTGGTAGCACATGCCTGTAATCCCAGCACCAGGGAGGCTGAAAACAGGAGGATCACTACAAGTCTGAGGTGAGTAGTGAGACCCTGTACCAAATATGTAAAATTAAAATAATAATAAATAATAATAGAGGGAAAATATAGATCACATATAAAACAATTACCATTGTAGCATACTTCTCAAAAACAATAGATATCAGAAGAGTATTATTATATAATAAACTACTAATCAGGATTAAGAGCAAAATAACAATGACTTTAGTTTTTTCTTTAGGAAGGCAAGGGATAGAAGAAAACAAATAATTTTAAGATGCTGACTATTACAGGAAACCATGAATATATATAAGCTAATCAGAATTCTATAACCAAATCAGGATACCCCCAATATCACAATAGAGTAGTAAGTAATCAGTATAGGACCAGACACTAGACTGGGCAAATGGAGGGACACATTTTCAAAACCACTAGATATAAAGAAGTCTTTACAGATTAAAAGAGAGAAAGTAAAAAGAAAGGAAATATCCTTATTCAAATTGAGCTGAAAAATCAAAACTCAAAAATAGTCTGCAACTTACTATTAAGAAAATAGCCTTCTAAATGAACAAATGAAAAATAACTTATTAGAAATGAATTATATGTCTAAAACACATGGTTTTTTTAAATCAGCATGTTAAATGTATTCAAAAAGGTAAATGAAGACAAACTTTCCATTTTAAAGATTTTAATTATGTGGTCAATACAAAAGCCTAAAATAGGTAAATATTTGTAAAAAGAAATTTAATACCTTGGAAATACAGTGTATAGTGAATAAAGTAAGAAGCAAAACAATAATATAAATTCCAGAGTAGACACACTTGAGAAGAGAATTGAATATTTGGAGGAATTAAATTTGATACCCAGAACACAGTCCAAAGAGACAAAGAGATTAAAAAGTATACTTGGTTAAGAAATGAGCAGACTGCGAGTGGAGAGTGCTTGGCTAGCATGTGAGGGCTGTGGGTCCTGGATTTAATTCCAAGAACTGCACAAGGAATAGGGTAGAGATAGGAAGAGGGAGAGGGAGAAAGAGAGAAGAGAGAATATCAACTTTTGCCATTTCTCTAGCATCATTCTGGAGGATCTAGCCAGAGCAACTAGGCAGGCAAAAGAAATAAAAGACATACACGCAGGAATGGTGAGTGGAAGATAAAAACTACTCACAAATGGAAGAACTTATATATTAAAACTCTAAAGAACCCACATATATACAAAACTGTTAGAACTAACAAACCAGTTGAAAAAAGTTGCAAAATACAATAGATAAATATCTATCATATTTACATAGATGACAATCTGAAAATGAAATTAAGAGAACAATTATATTTATAAGAGTATCAAAAAGATAAACTACTTGAGAATAAATAGAGCAAAGGTTTCAAATATCTACATACATAACGTCTTAAGACTAGACATATAGAACTGAGAGTCCCAAAATAAAGCCATACCTCTATAGTCAACTGATTTTTCACAAAATTACCAAGACTTCTATAGAGTAAACTAATCCTTGTTACCTTAGATTAAGTGGTTCTTTTGAAACACCAAAAATGAGCAGCTGAAGACAAAGTAGACAAATTAGATTTCCTTAAAATAAAAATCCTTTGTATCTTATTTATTAAAGAGTACAAATTAGAATTAAAACAGAAAAAATTAAAGAATTTCACTTAGCAAAGTTATAAAAAAACCTTTGCGTCTTAGGACAAATTAAACATGTGAAAAGACAATCCAAAGAAAGGGAGAAAATATGTGCAAGTGATTTGTCTAACGGGTCTACTATCTGGTCATATGCAAATGAATAAGAACAAAATTGACACTGGAGTTTTTAATCAGCATCCCTGAATGCAAGAAGACATTATCCTAACTGCGAAGATAATGAAAGTATTTTCTTTTAACCCAGAAACAGAAGAAATGCTACATATTTTCAAAAAGAGAAAATGTATTCCTAATCAATCTATTGATTCAGTGCAATTTCAATAAAAATAACTACAAATAATTTTACAAATTTACTGAGCTAATTCTGAAGTTCTTATGGTCTTATGGAAAACCAAAAGTGGACAAGTTACTTTGTAGAAAACAAGTAAGACAAAGATAAATCTTATAATCTTTGTGAGATTAATTTGTATCTACTCTCTATTCAGAAAGAATAAGCACTATTATTTATAATTAGTTTACTTTCTAATCTATTAATCATAGGGATCTAGAATTTATTTAAATATTAATAACATTCCACTGAATATTTACAGAGCATATACATAAACTAATAAATCAAATTTATGCACTAAACAGATTAAATTTCCCAAAACATTTAAATGTTGATTGCAAACTTAAGCAAACAGTTTTAAATCTTTAATTAGGATCACTCTAAATATATCAGAACTTTTTAAATGCTCTAGATTTTCAAAAAACCATAAAAACATATACATTCTAAACATTATAAAGCTAATCAAATACCTGCTATAAAACCTGAGTATAAAATGTTTGTATCAGGAATTTGAAACTATTTCTTTTTAACTGTATACATTTAAGGTGTCCAGCATGATGTTCTGAAATATAAATAGGTAAAATTAGTACAACAAGCAAATTTACATACCCATATCTCATGTAGTTGTCTTTGTGTGCATTAAAAACACCTAAAACTACTCTTTGAAAATTGCTGTTTACAGTATGATATCATTAACTATAATTCTCATGCTCCACATTAAACTTTTAAATTTGCTTAGCCTACATAATGGCAATTTTGTACCCTTTGACCAATGTATTTCCACTCTCTATCCACTGCCCCACCTCTGGAGGCTACTGTTCTGTTTTGTTCCTATGTGTTCATTTCTTTTGTTCTTGTTCTTGGCTAAATCCCCTATGAGATCATACAGAAATTTTCTTTCTGAGTCTGACTTTATTCATTATAATGTGCTCTAGGTTCATCCATCTCAAACTTCAGCTATGTGGCCACAAATACAGTATTGCCTTCTTTCAAAGGCTGAGTAACTTTCTACAGTTTGAATATACCACATTTCCTTTGTTTATCCACTGAGGGATGTCCAGGCTATTTTCATGTGTTGGCTCTTGTAAACAGTGCTACAGTGAACAATGAAGTAGATACAGGTATCTCTGTATGGTACTGACTTCATTTCCTTTGTGCTTGTATATATACAAAAGTGAGATTGCTGCACCATGGTATAGGTTTAATTCTTGAGAAACATGAATACTGTTTTCCCTAAGGGCTTCATTAATCTACTTTTTCACCAACAATGTGCAAAAATATCATTTTCTCCACACCCTCAACAGTTCTATCTCTTGTTTTTTGATAATAGTTATCCCAGCATGCATTTGATATTTTCCTAGCCTTCCCAACCTTTCCTAAGTTTCCTAACCTTTTCCTAACCTTCTAAAATTTTTATTAATTTTTCAGACATAAAAGAAAAGAAGTACAATGTAAGAGCACTTGTGATTACTAGAGCTGGATAAGGACTAATTTATAGGTGGTTAATGGACACAGGAAGTCAAGTTTCTCTGTACAGTAACACTCTCCTGGTTACATCCCAAGACTTTCACACCTCAAGCTATTAAATTGATGTTAGTTTTTGGCACTTGGTTCCATTGCAGGGTGAAGTGAGGGAAAAGAGGAGAGCAGTAAAGGCCAGCAGTCTGAAAGGGACTTGGAGTTGCTGTATTTCTTAATGTGCAGGTACCTGGGCTGACTTTACTTCTCAGGGAGCTGTTGCAGGCCACCACTCCTCAAATCTTGGGAAACATCTTGGCCTTTTGGTTGGGTTGCATAACCTTTGCCTTGGCTGTCTGCCTTTGATGTCTCTCAGTCCTTTATTTACTGGCATTTTTAAAATCAGAACTGCATGAAATACAGTTTATTGATTTATTATATTTGTAAGGCACATCCGGAAACAGCATGATGAATAATAAGTACAACTGGGGCTGGCGAGATGGCTCAGTGGTCTAAAGCACCTACATGGAACAAGCTTGGCAAAGCACAGGGACCACAGTTCGATCCCCCAGCACCACATGCCAGCCAGCCCCGCCCCCTGGAGGGCTGAGCTGGCCACACACACACAATGAATAAATAAATGTTAAAAAAATTATAAAATAATAATAATAATAATAATAATAAGTACAACTACATGTGGAGTTATGTTTCAGATTTCCCAATGCATTAGATGTTATCTAAGTGGAGGTGATGGACCTGGTTACCTGATAGATCCAAAGGAAATATCACGCACAGTTGTTACTGACATATGAAGTAGCTTCATGAAGCACATGCTCCTGTGACTGCACTTCTAAGCGTCAGCAATTCAATGTGATCAGTATATTACACAACTAGGTAATTCAACGCTGCACAGAACTACTTTAAAAACCATTTGAATTGACCTTGGGTGTGTCTTAATTGCAGAGTGATTTTATATGATTTTTAAAGAATAGCTTATTATTCAAAAATTCAATTATAAATGGCAAAATGTATCCTAGGAGAAGCCAAAAATGTTACTTGACAGAGAGAACGCTAGCAAAAGCTTCATATTGTCAAAATTATGAGCTACAATTAAGTAAATTTCATAACTATACTAAATGAAAGACTTTTCTCTTAAAAAATGATAATAAAATCGTTACCATTCGAAGAAACAATAAAAGAGAAGCTGGAGGGGAGAAATGTAAGGAAAATACAAAAGATATAGAGCAGGCTGGTGATAAAATATTGTTATTTTTGTGGGAATTATATTTGTGATTATTGTTAGCTTTTTGAAAGTTTTTCACTTGTTCTTTTTCTTTTTAAACAGGTTTTGCTTCTTATAGGAAATTTTGGGTTTTAATTTTGCATCTTTTTTCTTTAAGAGTGGCTTGAATGTTAACTACATTAAAATGCCCCAAATCTTGAACCCATTGCTCTTTTGCACAAAACTCAAGGACATAGTCTGGGAGAGAATATTACCATGTAGGTAGCTATCCGGAGTAATATACAGAGAATATAAATATCTTCTTATATCTGTAACAATATAAATGTCTACAAAATTTGTATTGTCAGAGCCTTGAGACTCATAATAATGAAGTCCTTGTTTCTTTTATGATATACCAGGAATAAAAACATATTTTAGAATAGTTTCACAAACCTGCTCCCAATGTTAAATCATCTGCATACACTTTTTTAAAAATTCTAGTTTAATGTTTCCTTAGGTAGTGCAGTCAATGTGGAAATAGTGACAGAATTCTTCTTGGCCCTTAAATTGTATATCAGATGCCAGAGAAATTAGTGTAGTGCCCCAATAGGCATCAGAATAAGAGGCTAGGGGTGAATCATTGAAAATCAATTGATAGTACTTACAAAGCGAAAAGTATGGACATGTTAATACAAAAACTCTTCTTAAAAATAAAACTGAGAATCACCAGCAGTGGAATCATTGCAATGTCCTAAATCTTAAAACTTCTGAGGAAAAAAAATGACTGTCAATCCTGATGTATATAGTCATTAATTCCCTCCATAATTGCCTGTACCAAGGCGGATGTGCCCTGCAGTTCCAGGCTGCAAACCTACCATCACATCCCCAGAGCCAAGGGTAAGACATGCAGCCTGCCTGAAGTATGCATGATCCCTTGGCTACTGATAAACGTCAGCTACTTTGTTGCTAAAATCTTAACAGTTATGGTTGATGGGAAGCATTAACAGTTATTATTAATGGGGTATGTATGTCTAGGTATATGCATATGCATGACTTAATATGGATTGGATGGGTACACTCTAAATTTAGGATGGTTGTGACTAAGGAATAAAGGAGGGTAATAAATATGTGCTGCATAATTTTTATTTTATTTAAAACTTACAAAGGAAAAATTTAAAGGTCATGATTTATTAATTTTAGGTGGTGACTACCTGTATTTTTATTTTATTATGCACTATGCCTTACATATTTTTATGTTTTACGAAGCTTTAACTTAAATATTCAAGATTCATAGATGTACTTAAAGAAATGAGTATCTTCAGTACAACTCACTTCACCTTACTCTTATTCTCAGGAAAAATTATTGTTAACAGGTTTTTCTCTAAATCAATACAAATATATATATATATACATATATATGCACATATGTATATATATGATATGTTTATGTATTTTTAATATTCACATTCAAAATCATAAATACATGCAAGATAAACTATTAAATGTCTATAAAGATATGCATAAATATATGTAAATTTAAAATTTTATAATTAATCATGTAATCAAATACAAATGTCCCATAATTCAGATACTATTTCCTGTTAGTATATATAGAACTACATCAGGACCCTGTGCTTACCAGGCAGGCATTGTGACACTGAGCTATATCTTCAGCCAGAACTACATCTTTCTTAACAATGGATTACATATAGAAAAAAATTAGTGGAATTGACAGCCATTCCCTTTCATGAGGAAAAAGGTAGTGTCCCCAAATCTTTTAACTATTGTAAATAATGGTCCAGTGGGCAACTTTTTCTATTTAAAAATTTCTACATTTGCATGAGTATTTCTGTAATTTATGACAGTATTATCCACTGGATCTTCCTGTAATAAAATTGGCCACTCTACCAGTGCGTTAAGGAAAATAACATGTGACATTCTGATGAAAATTAAAATTAAACCAAACAAGAGATTAAGATAATTCTTGCTATTGATGAAGAATATGTAACTTTAAAACCTTTTTGGGGAAGAATGAGGTGAACAATTATACCGAATTTGTAACCTCTAAAATTACTCCTGAGAGTGTAAATACTGCTGCTCCTGCTGGTGGTAGCAGCTGGGTTCCATATGCAAAAGGTTTCTATGTCAGAAAGTTTTATGAAAGGAATGAGCAAGCGATGTGAAATAGGAGGCACTACTGATGATCCCTAGTCCCCAAGAAATAAAGGATACAATAGGAGAAAAGTAATTCAGTGAGTGAATTAGAGGTACAAAAGTAAGAGGACCTTCTACCTTTACTTGCTCCTTCACAATCCCATGTATTTTCTGGGATAAAGAGCATCCTATATCTTTAGAGCACATAGAAGTGATGGCATGTGATTGCCCTTAATTTGCTTTTTTGAGCCTTTACAAGCCATTTGGTTCTTTTGTCAAGCCAGCTGCTTCTGAGTGATGGGAAACATAAGACTGGGGCATTATATGGTTAGAAACCATCACTGTATGGCTTTTTGCCTTGGTTGCAGGCAATATTGAATACGATAACCTGGGAATAAATAAAGCATCTTGAAGCCCACAAATGGCAATGATAAAATACCTGGGGTTGGGGAAGACAAATTTGGACCCAACATGTAAGTCAGTGGGTATGAGAAATCTCTTCACAGACTATGATAGAAATCCACTACAATCAATTTATCATCATGCTACCAGGTAACAAGCCTTCCAAAGAAAGTGTCCTGTCAGGGCTCAGTGTTGACTTCTGTTCTTGACAGATGAATCAATTAGACACTTGCCTTATAAGGGAAAATAGGTATTGTAAAATTTATGGCTCTGCCCCTTGCTGCCATGACATGCTTGATAAAGTCTCTCTTAGCTTGATATTAAAACATTTACCTACATATCCAGTTACTAGTCTTGTAGAAATGGGCATGTATGGATATGACTCATCTGAACACATAGCTCTTTACAAATACCTAAATTTAAACCATATGTAAATACTTATGTTAACTCTGGACTATTCTCATTAAAAGTGGATGTAAGATGTGGATATCTACTGTTGATCTTTTCCATTGCACATTAATATAATACAGTTTTGAAGCTATATGCAGTGGTACATTTCTGTAGTCCAAGTTACACAAGAGGCTGAGATGGGAAGATAGCTTGAGCCCAGGAGTTCCAGAACAATCTGGGCAACACAGTGAATCCCACCTCAAAAACAAAAACAAACAAACAAAAACATAGTTATTAGACAGTCTTATTACATAAAGTAGTGAAATAGAATATATGTAAATGTGAATTTAAAAACAAAACCCAAGAAAATTAATAAATAATGAAAAGAATGTATAGAATAACTACTTACTGAATTATTAAACCCAAATCAATATATCTTATGAGTAACAATAAGAGCTAATTGAAAAATATAATAGAAAAAGGCATAATTTAGTATCAATTGAAAAATAGAATACTATATAAAATGAAAGTTATAAAATTATAAAACCTAACCAAGGTGCATAAATAAACAGGTTCATTTTTGTCTTAGTATAGACTTTGAACAATTAAGAGACCAATATCTTATATCTGTTCACACCTTCAGTGCTTTCTCATTGAATTTCAACAGAATTCCTATTCAACCTTATAGAACAACTGCAAAAATGTACAAGTGACAATACTCAAAAATTTTAGGAAGCAAGACCAATAAGGGTGGCTTAACTTAAGATTTGAAAATAAATGGGTGTAATGAGTTTATATCTGGTCAGATGAACTTTTTAAAGTAGCAGGGAAGACAAACATGAAATTAAGAAAATATTCATTTGAAAAAATAGATCTAAATTCCTACTTCAGATAAGATATATTCTTGCAAAAACCATAAATACTAACATATTAGTGAATATTTTTATGGGTTTTGTTTGAAAAGATCATACTAAGGCTTTAAGCCCCAGAAAATATAATAGGAAAGATTGGTAAAATTGACTAAAGAAAAAATGAAACTTCTTTATAAAAATAAACACTATAAAAGTTTGAAAGATAGAAAGTAAATTGGAAAATTATTTGCAGTAGAATGAAGACAAAGAATCAATATCCCAGATAAATAGAGAGGTTTTAAAAATCAATAGGGAAAATGTTTAATGTTTTAATGGAAAACTGGGCAATGATACCCTGAGGTAACTCAACAAAGAAATATAAGACATTTTAAAAATAGCTAATCTCACAAATAATCAAATAAATGGTAGTGAAATTTGAGTAGTCTCCCTGTTATCGAACTGGAAAAGAATTAAAATTTTAAAAAGGTAAAAAAAAAAACCAACTGGAAAAGACTAAAACTATTGACAAACTCAAATTTGCAACGACTGGGGGGAGTATTGTTGAGTTTGAAACAATCACATCACCCTAGGAAACTAATATAGCAGTATACATTAAATTGTAAAAATCTGGGCTGGGTAGATAGCTCAGTGGCTTAAGCACCTGCCTAGCTAGATCAAGGTCCTGAGTTCAATTCCTGGTACCAGTAAATAAATAAAATAAATGTAAGAAAATATTTCAAATCTTTGACCTATAATTAGGTACAATTAAGACTGAATATTTTTTTAAAATGTAAAAATCCTTTATTGTACAAAATACCTTTGGGAATTTACCTGTTATTTCTGTTGCTTCTCTCACTGAGTGCCTACATCTGTGAGCTTACATGCTTATCATGTAGGCCAGTTAACAATTTGATTTCTTTTTTTTAACAATTTGATTTCTAACCTTATGACCTGGGATCCATATCTGCTCTTGTACTAGTATAGATGGATATAAAGATATCTTAATAGTTAGAGATATATGTTGTTCCTCTGTTTTAAAAATATTTTGTGAAAGTTCTCCTTGCCTATGTAAAAGTGTACATATCAAGGTTGTACATCTCAGTGAATTTTCACAAACTGAGCAAATTTGAGTAAGCAAGATTAAAATCAATTAGAAAAATAACCCAGTACTTCCCCAGCATCCAAGAATACCTGCACATGATCCTTTCTGGTCATACTGTGACTATAGTGACTTCCAACATGAGTGATTAGTTTTGTATTTTAAATAAATTAATAATCATCACACTAATAAAAATGTGTGCCTTTATGTGTAATTTCTTTTGCTCAGTGGCATAAATCTGAGATGTATTCATATTGCTGCCTGTAGCTGGACAGTATTCTCAGCACTGTCTAGTACCCCATTGTAAGACTACCATTCATTGTAATTTTGGGGGACTTTGTGATCATTCCTCATTTGTAACTCTTATGAACAACACTTCAATGAGCATTCTCATGCATGTCTTTTGGGAATTAATCATGTACATTTTTGTAGACTACACAACAAAGAATAGAATTACTAGGTAGCATAGTATAATAATATTGAACTTTATTATCTATATCTAAGACATTTTGTGTAGACCATTTTTATTCCCTTGTGATATTTTATATGACAAATTTTCTAGGCCACAGTACACAGACATTTGGCTAGATGTTATTCTAGGGGTATCAGTAGACTCTTGTGTAGCTGATAACTCCTTGCAATGTGGATTTGCTTCGGCTAATGAGGCAGAGAGGGCTGATCTTCCTGGAGGAAGAAGGAATTGTGTCAGAAGACGCCCCTCAGCCTTGAATGGGGTCTCTAGTTTAACAGGTTATCCTGCAGATGTTGGTCTTTCAGCCTCCACATTGCATGAGCCACATTCTGTTGGTTCTCTGGAGAAACCTGACAACCATCCTTGCCAGCTAATAGGTGAAAATTACTTCCCTTTCTCCATATCCTTCTTGAACTTGGCATTTTCTGTCTTTCATTTTAGCAATCTTGTGGGTGTAGTGCTGACTTCTTTCAGCAGTATACTGTGAACCAGATAAGACATTTGGCCTTCACTTGACTTTAAGAACTGTATATTTTCCATTTTATGTGCTTAGCACCTTTAATTTCACTACCTCCTAGTAATAGACATTTAGATTATCCCAATTTTCCACTATTATGAGTAATCCTGCACAGAATATTTTAATGAAAAATATTGCACAAAAATCTTTGACATTTTTGTATTTCTCTTGTCTACATTTCTAGAACTGAAATTTTGGACCATAAATTCACATATTTTAAATGATGATTAATGTTTCTGAAGAGTTCTCCAAATATATACCAGTGTGTATTTCTACCAGTGGCAAATAATAATTCCTAAGTTATTATGTTGTTTCCCAAGAAAGATGTACTTTTTAAATCTATCTGATTTCTATTTCTATTTTTTGTATTTCTTTGATTATTTGCCTAGTGGATTTTAGAAATATGTATTAGTCATATATTTTTATATTAATTGTATGTTTATATCTTTTACCCATGTTTATTGATTTAGCTAGTATAAATCATATGTAGAAGTACTGCAGGCATTGTAGATATTATGTTGAAGATTTTATAATGCAAATATCTTCTTTGTATTTTAAGGAGACAAGATAGTATACTACTTAAGCAAACAGGTTTGGAAATTAAAATTTAGTTATAAATTTTAAAAAATGTCTTGCAGCATAAGGTTTTGCTATGTTGGCTAGTGTAGCCTTCTACTCCAGGACTGAGTGGATCTGGGACCATAACTACTTTGTCACTTACTACCTGGGAAACCTTGGTGAAGTTACTTAGCCCCTTCAAGACCTCAATTTCCACAACTGTAAAGCATAGATTAATAATGGCAACCTCTCCATAGTGAGGTATTTGTGAGAACTAATTGTTGCATGTAAAACAGCTAGCTGCTATCATAAAAAATGCTTGTTATTGTTATCTTGTGACTTTATATGATTTCTTAAGCAGTGCAGAAAACTTGTTTTTATGTTTGTCAATCTTCTTCATAGCCTCTTAGTCTTAGGTCATTCTCTAAGAAAATAAAATATTTCTCCTGGTTTCTTCCAGTATTGACATAATTTTAAGTTCTTCTTTTAGATTATCAAGCTGTATGAAGTTCATTTTTCATATGCTATAGACATTTACCTTCATCTTCTTCCAAATAGAGAGGCAAATACTCAAAAGCCACTTCTAATAATCAGTGGTTTTCACATAGACTTTAAATGTCACTGTTTTAATACTAAAATAATATTTGTACTTGAATGTGCTTCTGAATGCTTTATCTTATTCCTATTGAGCTATGTCCCCTTTTTTGCACTGTACCATATTTTTAAGTTTCTGTAGATTTTATAGCATTTTTATATCAACTGAGCAAGGGTCCTTTTGTTATTGTTCTTTGTAATAGTTTCTTAATTATTATTAGAAATTATGCCATCAAAGAAAATGTTGATCAACTAGCTAAATAAACCTACTGGAGTAGAACCCTTTATCTCTTTATTAATTTGTTTTAACTCATTATGATGTTTTAATCTCTTCATTGACATTTTGGTTGAAAGAATCATTGTTCTCCAATTTCCAGAACATAGGGAAGGTATGATTTCAATTTTTCCTTTTTTTTGTCGTTTCTTATATGTGATCTATGGTTTTCCTTTCTGTTAATTATTTGCCTAGAATTATTTTCCATTTATAGCTTCACAGAGTGTCCACTTCACAAGTCTAGGGGCATCTTTTATACAGATGTAGGGAAAAACTTATAAAATAATTACATAGCATGTCTAAGAATCTGTTGTATGGATCTTCAACTTACTGAAAAAATAGCATGAATTAATTTTCCTTGATCTTCTCAGGAAACCTGGAATCTTTTCATTGCATTTATAAACTCAGCTGCAGGATCATTTTTTGTCACAGTTTGCAATCTCTGTGTATGACTTTAGTTATTGTTAAGTATATTGGAACAACCAGTATACTCAGGCAACGTTAATTCAGACAGGTTGTGTCTCAGACTTCAAACTACTACTCAAAAACAGTATTTCTTCTTTTATCTGAGTACATACCTACTCCATGCCTACCAGCCCCCATTGTAATTATGTAGCCACAAGATTAGTTCTCACCAAGGAAATATGAGCTCAAATCATGTGTGCTGTTTCCAGGAAGAAGTGATTAGGAGCCAGAAAAGACCCTCTCTCCTCTGGCATAAAGAAGATATATATTCGGCCTATATCCTTGATTAACTGGCAGGCATTTCATGGAAACCTTGGAATTGCCTAAGTGATCTCTAAGTATCCTTTAGATGCTAAAGAGATAATTTCTTTTCCTTTTTTTTTTTTTTTTTGGCAGAACCGGGGATTGAACTCAGGCCCTTGTACTTGCTAGGGAAGCACTTATTCCACTGAGCTATCTCTCCAGCCCCTATAATTTCTTTTCATAGGTTGTGAATGAAGTGGTATCAAACCATAATTAAACAGTGAAACCCTCGGCTCTACCCTCTGATCTCTGGGCAGTGAGAATTGCTGGAGATTTAGTCACTAATGGTTCATGGCATCAATCATGCTCATGTAAAGAAACCTTGGAAAAGTCCCTAAATGACAGAGTGCAGACAACTCTAACTTGGTGAACACATTGAATGGACCCAGTGGTGGGATAAAAATTTAATGTTGCTCACCAACCCCACTCTGGCTGAATCATAAGAGAATAATAGTAGGTAAATCACTTTCTTGAGTTTGGTGAGGCATTCCTGCAAAGTAATCAAGGGTTAGAAGAGGTTGTGGTAACTCCTGACTTACAGCTTGTTGGTTCAAATAATACTTTATCAAAGAGGTTGTTATTGGATAAATACTTTGTATTTCTCCATTGCTTCTATTGTGCTGCATATTTTATATTACAATGTAGTACCCACGTGTTTATCCCAACCCCTAAATAATCTTCTGGAGTATAGGAAATATATCTCAGTGCTGTGTTCTCTTTGTACCTACCATGCAACCTAGAACAGAGAAAGCAGCATAGGATGAACATTAATTCTATGTCTATGCCAAGCACTTTGTACAATAAATATCATTTGACATTTACTGTACATAACAGGGCCTCATAATACAATACAAAAGACCCTCATAAAAAGACTCATAAAACTCATAAAGATTGCTTTTATGAGTGAAGAGATTTCATAATGCCTATGTCACAGTGTGTTCTCAACATGTATCTTGTAATTGAATGTAGTTATTAGTGGAGGCATTTGCAAACAGCCTATCTTGATATATTAGCCATAAATTCTCCTTCTGTGCCACTTTCCAGCACAGATAGAAACTCAAAATTTCCTTCTTTATGACCACGCTAATCAGAGAATATTTCAAACATGTAGCGTACACCAAATGTGTAACTGAGTTAAGATAAGTGTCTGTGTGGGTGCCAGAGTTGGAGTAGGGTGAAGAAGGTACCCATGTGTAGAAGTAGCCTGGCACAGAGTGTCAGCTCCAAAGCAGGGTGTGAAGGGAATTGATACAGAGAAGCAGTCTGGTGTGGGATGTCAGAACCTATCCACAAGAGGTCTTGTCTGGCTTGGGATGCTGCAACCAGAGCAAGGAAAGCAGCCAGAGAGGGAAGAGAAAGTGAGAAAACTAGAATGAACATATGATGTTAAATTAGAAATGGAGATATTGTTATAAATTTGTGAACTTCTACAAATGTAGAATTAAAAGGTAGAGGTAATTGTGCGTGAATACATGCAGATATGGCTTTGTCTTCTGAGACCTCAGTACCAAGCCTTGCTTCAATGGGAAAGAGCACACATAGTACACAGATGCTTCTAAATACCAGAAGAGAGAAAGTGCTCCAAAAATGATGAGGCACATAGACAGACACAGGAACCATCGTGAAGACCATCACATTTAAGCATCCAAATAAATTGTGAGAGCTAAAGACTATCAAATGGTTGCTTATGATATAAATAAAGCTTGATGAGCTTTGGGATATTTGTTTTCTTTTAAATAACCTTTCCATAATATACATAGTAATTGTACAGTAAAAAATGAAACCTTATAGTAAAGAAGGGTGGCATAAATTATCTTCAACAAATGAGCAAAGGGAATGTCATCAATAATGAGAGAAACTAAAGCTCCGTGTTGGACCTCAATGACAAAAGTAGGATTATTCTATGATACATTTTCTAAATCACGTACCTTGAGCCTGATCATGAGGAGACATGATCAAAGTGGACAACCATAATGACTGGCCTGTAATCTTTAAAATTCATGAAAATTAAGGACTGTAGAAATCTTCCAGATTAAAAGACAATAAGGCAATTGTCTAAGTACTAAGTGTGTATAAAACACAATTCTAACAACTTTACTGAGACAACTGGAAAACTTTAAAGGAGATTTGAGGTTTCGACAGCATGAGTGTGCTAGGGCCGGGGAGATGGCTTAGTAGAATAAGCGCTTCCCTGGCAAACGCAAGGGCCTGAGTTCAATCCCTGATTCTGAAAAAAAAAAAAAAAA
>NW_004524910.1:639478-658467 GCF_000260255.1 Octodon degus
TGGGATCACAAGTCCGCATCTTGTACAGCAATTAACCACTAAGAAGAATATATGCAGTGTATTATTTGTTGAAACTGTCCTTCCAATATGATTTGAAACTGTCTCATTGCTATCTGTTTGTCAATAAAACTTTGAAAAAAAAAACTCATAAGCAGTTTCAAATATGTTTCTCCACAGCACAACTGTGCCTTGACAGCCTTGAATGGCTTTATTCATATGTCTTTCCGTGACATTGATCACTTTTTCCACTCTCACTTTCTATTAATTGCTGGTCTCTGGAGTGTTTCTCCATAGGATATACCTTAAAGAAATCTTGACAGGATATTTGTACATTACTTATAGGCAACAACATGATATTTTGATACTGGCATACAATGTATAATGTTCAAATCAGGCCAATTAGCGTATTAATTATTTCAAACATTTATTGCTTCTTTATTATTGCTTCTTTATTATATTGAAAATATTCTCTTGTAGCTATATATATATATTATATACATATATATGTACAATTTATATATATACACATATTTATTAGTTATAGTTGCCCCATTGCACTAGGGAATATTTATAGAATAGTTAATCTATTTTTGTACCTGTTAACCAACCTTTGTTACCCACTTTCCAAGCCTCTGGCAACCACTATTTTACTGTGTACTATGCAATCAAATTTTTAGTTTCTATACATATGTGAGAACATGTGACATTTGTCTTCTTTGCCTGGCTTATGATGTAGTTCTCCAATTCCATCTATGTGGTTGCAAATGACTGGATTTCACTCTATTATTGTAATTGACTATTAGTTTGTAGATATACATGCTTTTTATGCATTTGTCTGTGTACACACACTTAAATTTATGTGATATTGTGATAAACATGCAGAATGTAGGTCTGATTTTCTTTCCTTGGGTATATACCCCATAACAGGATACCCGGATCATATAGTAGATCTTTGCTATTTTTTAAGAGACTCAATATTATTTCCCCTAATGGCTACATTAGTGTACATTCTTATCAAGTGTATAAGCATTCCCTTTATCCTTGCCAGTATTGATTCTTTTCTTAATAATAGCTACTTTAACCTGAGTGAGAAGACATTTCTGTGATTTTGATTTACATTTCCCTGTTTAGTGATATTCAGGATTTTTTCATATAGTCATTTCTCACTTGTATATTTTCTTTTGAAAAATGCCTATTCATATAATTTGACTATTTTAAAACTGGGATATTTGTTCTTGTTATCTGTTGAGCTGTCTGACTTCTTTATATATTCTGTATATGAATTCCTTCTGGAATGAGTAGCTTGAAAGTATTTTCTTCCATTTTGTAAGTTGTCTTTTGCTGTTTTGATTATTTTCTTTGCTTTGCAGAAGAGTCTTAGTTTGATACAATCCTATTTGTCTATTTTTTCTTTTCTTGTCTGTGCTTTTTGGTGTCTTACTCGGAAAATGCTTGCCTATGCCAATGCTCTGAAGTATTTCTGCTGTTATTTTTCTAAAGTTTTATAGTTAATTTTGTATAGATTTTTTTGTTACTGGGGAGAGATGGAGGTTTAGTCTCATACTTTTGCATTTGCATTTGGCTATCCAGTTTTCCTAGGTGCACTTATTTTTAGAACTCAGATTTTAACCACCAAAATAGAGGTGTAAATGTTGTAGGCACATTTCAGCACAACCAGTGGTTATGCTGACAAAATGTGGCATCAGGTTGTCTGAAACCCTAGTAGATGTGATATTATAATTTGCATTGTTTGTCTCCTTGTATTATATTTTATTCTTATAAAGATATCTATTATATAGACCAAGTGATATTAATGGTTTCTTATATTCAGTCCATATCTTAATGTTTACATATTTAAAAATATATATTCTATTACCTTATCCTTTTTACATGTATATCAACTGCTTTCTTTTCTATCTTTTATTCATTTTAATGAGAAAAAAGATGAAATAGCAAAGAAACAGTTTCCAAACAGGTTAGTAAGACGATTACCATAATTAATACATTGCATACTGTTGTCTTCCTAGTAGTTATTCAGAAGACAAGATATACACATGATATCTTGTCTAAACAATATTAGTACAAAACTTTCTTCTCATTGAGCTAGAGAAAGTAGCTGTATATCTATCCTATCTTCTTTATGCATTTTTTCACTACAAAATGGTCCTTTATTTATATACCTCTTTTTCATTCTGTTTTGTCAGAGATGGGTGTTGCACTGCAGTTAGAGAAGCTATAATTGGAGAAGTCTTTAAAGGACCTTTACATACTTGAAGCCAGTATAAAGATTGTAGGTACTTGAATTCAGTAAAATAACCCAATATAGCCCAATAGTCCTTAATAATAGTGGGTTATCCACAGGAATGGCAATTGTCAGAAGTTGTTAACTTGAGCCTTTTACAGCTCAGCATATTAATATGGCATTATTTTTATACCTCATGGTTATACTTTTCTGCTGGATGGTTAAGACAAGTTAAAACAAGACCTATGTAACTAAAAATGTAATTTTCATATCTGACAAGGTCAGTCAAATCCCCTCAAGATTTACCCTGAAACCATGTACAGCGCCTTGTAGATCTTTTGTTTTTGTCAGCCATCTGGATGAGTCACGGTCATTGCTTGACTAATTTGTTCCCTGTGAAAGCCTGAGAGAATGTTTTCTCTCTAGGTGACTCTCCATAGGCCTAGTATACATTGTCAATTACTGTCCTCTGTGGCCCCATAATCTCCTTGATGAGAAAATTTTGGACACCACTGAGTTACAGAGTATCACAGCACTGGTAGGCTTCAGGGGAAAACGAACCCTTCTCCACTGCTGATAGGAATGTAGACTGGTGCGACCATTATTGAGATCAGTGTGGAGACTCGTAGAAAACTAGGACTGTAAATCCCATTCAGTCCAGCTATCCCTCTTCTGGGAATTTTCCCAAAAGAACTGAAAACATTGTATCATAGTGATATGTGTGTGCCTATGTATAGCAGCATAATTTGTGATAGCCAAATCTTAGAAACAACCAAAATTCCCATCACCTGAGAAATAGATGAAAAAGATGTGTTTTTATACAGTGGAATATTACTCAGCTATAAAGAAAAATAAACTCAAGGGGCTGGCCAAATAGCTCAGTTGATTAAAGAGCCTGCAAGCAGGCACAGGGGCTGGGGTTCAATCCCCAGGGCCTGCTGAGCCAGACCCGCCCCTGGGGAGTACTGAGATGGCAACTGACACTGGGCATGGTGCCTGTAATCCAAGCTCTTGGGAGGCTGTAAACAGGCAGATCACTACGAGTCCGATCTAGTAGTGAGTCCCTGAACACCCTGTAGACCCTTCCCTAAAATACAAAAAAATAAAAGAAAGAAAGAAAAATAAACTCAAAGCCTTCATATATAAGTAGATGCCACTTGAAGATATACTCATAAGTGAAATAAGTCTATTACCTTCTTAGACAGTTTAATTTTTTGGAATTATCAATCATTTCTTTTAATACTTAAATATATTTAGCCTTGAGAAATGAGAGACTAGTATTGTAATTTATTGATGTAAGAATAGTCCACTCTGTGTATAGAAAATCAAATTATCTGTTAGGGACAACAAAATATGTTTATTGCCATATATATATATATATATATATATATTTACTTGTGACTAAAGAAAATGACTGAAGAAAGCCAAAATATTCCTCAAATATACTGGGGAAAGAAAAGCAACCATTCACCTATTTAGGTACCTTCTTTGAAATGGAGGAATTTTCAATTTAAGTATACATCTTATAACTAAGCCTGAGTTAAATATAGTATTATTAGCACTCGATAGTTGTTTGATATAGGAGTTTGAGCTTCCATCATCAGGCCATAATACAGGAAGCTTGTTTGGTTAATTTGCCTGTTAATTGTCTGCATACTGGAATCCATAAATAGCATGACCCCTGTTAACCTGCTCATTATATGACAGTCTTGTGAAATGAAAGCAAACCAACATATTTGCCTCCATGCACTGTCGCAGCCTTACGCATGCACACAGCAGCCCACAGTATGCTACTATGTATGACATGCTACTCCGTGTACATTGTGAAGGCCTCATTATACAGTCTGCATGCACCATGACAATAAACTATATAGATTATACCACAATATTTGGCTTTTATAAACCTCTGAGTACCACTTAACACTGTGGACTAGAACATGCCTAGTTCTCATATACCATGACAGAGATAGTTGCTGTAACAGCCCAAAATATGTCAGAATGTGTCAAGACAACCACTACAAACAGTGGTGGCTCCCACTCTCTATGCCTGTATGCACTATGATAGATTTTTCCATGAGCCTTAACAGCTCAGTATGTACCATGGCAGCCTTGTATGAACCATAGTAAGTATCTTACTATGGTGGGTGGAGTATTTTGTATCACTCTATATCTGTATAGTCCAGTAGATTAAATTAAGAGTGAAACTATAATAGCTCGGCATTTGTCAGTTTGCCTATTTTCTACATCTGTATACACTATGACAGCCTAGAGTGTATCAGCCAGTGCATAACATAAACTATTCACTATAAACAATGACAAATGTAAACTATGATCACCCAACATATAGAAGTCTGCTCTACTGGACAATCGACTTTTAGATTCAAAAGGGAAAAATTTCTTTATATATTAACTAAGAAATGTTTTCAAGACATGCATAATTTACTAAGATGATTTTCATTAATTTATAATAGGAGGAAAGTGAGTTATTACACCTACTTCAAATCATATTATTTTTCCTAATCTCCTTACACTTTGAAAGAAATCATTATTATTCACATGTATTATATATAACTACTATTTTCATTATGTAATGAAAATTTTTGTTATAACCAAAGGTTCATATTTTAATGAAGTCCAGGCTCTTAATAATTTCTAGTTGTCCCATTTAGCTTATATTTAAGTTGAGCTCAATTTCAGTTTGAACTTAACAGCTCTTTGAGTGTGAATTTATATATTTGTTTCTGTTTCTAACTTGTAACATAAGAAAGTTGACAATATCTGCCTCATAGCATTTTTAGACTTAGATTATACAATTAATTTTCTTAGCAAATATTTACTCTGTACTTGTTACAATCCAGTGACTCTTCTAAGTGCTGGAGATATGTTAGGGAATAAAAGAAGTAAGAACAAATCCCCGCCCTCAAGAAACTTGCAATTAAAGCAAATAGATATTTCAGTACTCTACAGGTATATGGAGGCATGGAGTACATTGAAGGGACTCAGAGTTTATGTTGGGGACCATAAATTATAAATTGACTTGCCCTTGCCTTGTTGGCCAGTTTTGGAATGCAGAAATCTAGCTTACTCTAGTCAGTGAGGCTCAGAGTAGGAGTAAGTCTGTTGCAGACAATACAGGGAGACTAGCACCCAGATGTGGGGATGAATCTTCACTTGTTTCAGTTATGATATTAAACTTGCCCACTCAACCACTGCTATGCTGTTCCTGGAAAAGCACCGTCCTCCCTTCCCTTGCACAGGCTAAATAAATTGGTGGCTAACTAGAGATACTGGGTCTTTGGCCCTAGAAAACATGGATCATTCCAAAGCCCTGCTGCACCCCTGTATTTTGTCACTTGCTCTTTCTTTCTTTCCCACAGAGCACCATAACACAGGCAGGAGATTGGGGACTCACTGCAGGTGTCCTTGTTAATTAGTGCCACAAAAAAATGTTTCTAATAATTTTAACAATTTTGAAAAAAACACATTCGATGAAATCAGGCAAATACCTAGAGGAGTGCTGTAGGTGTAAGACACAGCAAGTACAAAGCCTTGATAGTTTAAAATGAAACATACTTATTTAATAAATGAGGAGGATACCAGTGTAGCTGGAGTCAAATGAGTAGGAAAATCAGAGGTTGGCAGAGGCCCATTTGCATGGGAGCCTTGTTTGTCCTTGTACTAAGAATCCTGGTTTTATTCACCATGAGATGAAATACTACTGGATAGCTTTAAGCAGGGAAGGGCATGATCTCACTTAAATTTTAAGAGATTTACCTTGGCTATCATGCTGAGAATATTAGAGATGAGGGTGAAAGCAGGGAGACCAGTTAGAAAGTTTCTAGGTAGAAGATGATCATAAAAGTGAATGTGGAAAAAAAATGATCAGATTCTAGTTGTTTTGTATTTTGAACATAGATATTAAAAGATTGATGTGAAGTGTGAGAGGGTGAAATCAATAATGATTGTCAAGGTTTTGATCTGAGCAATGGGTAGCAAGGATACTCATAGTTAGGATGGTCTGTACTACAGGTGGAACAGATGGGGCTGGGCAGAAGCAGAAGCTCAGACCTGGGCATGATAATTTTATTTTTTTTTCTTTTCAAAGTTTTATTGATAAACATATAGCAATGAGACAATTTCAAATCAAATCGAAAGTACAGTTTCAACAAATAATACACTGCATATATTCTTCTTAGTGGTTAATTACTGTACAAGATGCAGACTTGTGATCCTACTTACAAACACCATTAGAACAAATCATTCTATTCATTAAGAGAATGCAACTATATATCTATCCCAACCACTTTGAATACACAGATACAAAATGGACATTCATAGTTATATCCCAATTTTTTTAAGTTCCATTGTTGAATATTATAGGTGTGTAAACTCAGCAAAATATTCTAAAAGAGTCCAGTAGCCCATAGTAGCATTGGGTCTTCTGTTTAACTGGCAATGTCAGAAATTATTGACCTGAGTCCCCCACAGCTCAACATAACAACATGGCTTTACTTCCTATATTTCGTCTTCATACTTTTCTACTGGATGGTTAAGACCAAGGTAAAGCAGGACCTGTGCAACAAGAGTTGTAGCTTTTTGGTCTGAGAAGGTCAGTGAAATGGGCATGATAATTTATAGGTGCCTATTTGACCTTTGAGTGTAGATGCTGAAAAAGCTCTTGGCCATCTAAGTCAGGCATTCAGGGGAAAGTTCTGAGCTAGAGACATCAGTTTAGGAGTTGTCCTTTTAAAAATGGCAATTAAAATCAAGCAACCAATCTGTGAAGGAGGAAGTATAAACAGAGAAAAGAAGTCTCTAGCCCGAGGCTTGAGGTACTTTAGCATTAAGAAATCAGGAAAGGAGGAAGAACCAACATGTTATGCTGAAAAGTGGTTGGTAGGGATGGAGAGAAACCAGGAGAGGGAAGCAGTATTGGAAGATAAGCGTCTAACAGTGCTAATAAGTCAAATAATGTGGAGATGCAGAATTAAATATTGGCTCAGTTGGATTTAAATATGCAATTAAATGTTGAATTACTTATTAGACTGAGAAATCATGAGATCATTTCCAATCTTAAAAAAGTATTTTGGTAGAGTAGTGAGAGCAAAATCTAACTGTGAGAGAGAATTTTATTTATTTATTTATTTATTTATTTATTTATTTATTTTTGCACTTAGGATAAGGTGTACAGGGTATACAGGGTCTCACTGTGTAGATCAGACTTGTAGTGATCCTCTTGTTTACAGCCTTCCAAGTGCTGGGATTATAGGAGTGTGCCACCATGCCCAGTCTCAATTGCCGTCTCAGTGCGCCCCTGTGGGGGGTCAGCACGGCAGGCCAGGGGATCGAACTCCCAGTCCCTGAGTCTGCCTAAGCAGGTGCTTTAATCCACTAGCTATGAGAGAGAATTTAAATGAAAGAAATACATGTAGCAAGTATGCACAACTCTTTGAAAAGTTTTGCTTTACAGAAAGCAGAATGGCCTAGTAACTGGAGACAGAAGTAAAGTAGGCTTTTAATTTTCATTTTCAGTGGGTGAAATAATATGTTCAGACTGCTAAAGTAATAAAATAACATGCAGCTAAAGAAGCGTGCCTAGAGAGAAACTGATCTTTCAAGGACAAGAGTTAAGAATTTTGAGAGCAGTGTTCTTGGGTGACAAAGAGTAAGACTTAAACATCTAATAGTGTTCTGCAGACCATTTATGCAGGCTCCTAAAAGTAAGTTACTAAGATCTCTTCCCAACTCCACATTCAGAACCCTTACATGAGTAGTCTGAAACAGGTAATAATGGGGCTATTTACACCATACAAATTAGCAGTACTATAAATCTGGGCCTTTTTAATCTCAAGAAAATAGTGTTACATATTTATGGATATATTAGCTACTTTTTTTATCACTGAGACAAAATACCTGACACTCAAAGTAAAAGGAGCAAAGGTTTGAAGAGGTTTCAGTTCTTAGGTGGCTGGTTCTGAGGCAGGACTGCATGGCTAAGGAGAAACAATTCATGGCAGGAGGAAGGTAGCAAAGCAACAAGCAGCAAAGTAGCAAAGGAACCATGGCAGCAGCCTGCCTGCTTGGGCTTTCACCCCTTTCAAGCTACCTGCCCTTTAGGTGGTGCAACCCACACCCAGGGCAGGGGCTTCTGATTATCCGTACCCAGAACTATGCCAAACTCATCAATGGAATAATTTAGTAATTACATATCCTTAATACCAGCCTCACACAGTTACTCCCAGCATCACACACTATAAATCCCGCCACCACTGAAAAGCTTTACCTATGGCCACTTGAGGCTTTGGAGGACATTAGACGCAGCCATAACAATGAGCATACCGCAGAGTCCATCAATGAAGGGGCTGGGCTTAAGAAGATACAGGATGTATTCAACTATTGGATAGAAAGAAGAAAAAGAACACAAGTACAGATTCTGCTAGATGGAGAAATGGGATGTAACGTGCGTGCCTTAGCACCTGAAACCAAGTGATGAATGATCATGTCTGCTGCCTCATACATTCAAATTGCATCACCTCTAGCTGCATGAGTGCTCACAGGCTACGTAGCACAGCATTAATATCTCTTTCAAAGAAAGAGATTACATTTTTGTATCTAGATTAAGACTTTAAGGTCAAAATCATTGATTCACTGAACTATTCAATAAAGAATTCAATAACATTAAGTATCTATTAGATACCCCAGATTATATCTTAGACTCAATTTTCAAATTCTGTAAATATTAAGGGAAATTATAATAAGTATATTATTGGATATTGTAAAAGATCAAAGATTAATATTAGTAAAAAAGATTAGATTTACATATCATTAACATTACCAGTCTTATGGAAAACTCACTACTATTATGGACTACTGGACTATACTGGGAGATTCTGCTGAATTCAAGCACCTACAATATTTAAATGACAATGGGATGCCCTTCTCTGACAAGACTAACCAAAAAAGTGGGGCAGAAATGAACATCCCTTTTGTATCTATATACTCAAAATAGGATAGATATACAGCTCCTCTTCTCTTAGCTCAGCTTCTCTTAATTCAATGAATAGAGAGGCTTGTTAAAATGGTGTTTGAGACAGGATATCATGTCTGCATCTTGTACAATGAATAACCACTAAGACAACAATATGCAATGTATTAATTATTGAAAATGTACCAGTAATTGGTTGCAAAACTGTCTCATTGATATTTGTTTCTCAATAAAATTATTTAAAAAAACCTTTAAACCATTTTTAAAAATGTATGCTATGTGGTCTAAATATATAAAGAGGAAAAAATGGTTATAGAATATATGCAAACATGTATGTGTATACATACATTTACACATACATGTGTCATATATGTGTGTGTTTATGTGAATTTAGCCATAAGACAAGAATCAAGTATAAATTTTCCGCGTAATTCACAAATACATCAGTTCCATCCAATTTGGAAGCAGGAATGATTAAGGCAGTCTGAGTCAGAGCGTCTTTTGATGCCCGATCTTTTCTCATCTGTCTCGTTACACTTGTTAACATTAGGACTTGGCATTCCATTTTGAAGCTCTTCTGCTTGGTTTCTCTAACCACACCAAGTTTAAGTGTTCCTGTATCACTGACTTCTACTTTTAAGTAACAGTCTTGCTGCAAGCAGTCACAGGGGACGGGGGTTCGATTCCCAGGCTTGCCGTGCCAGCCCCTCCCCCAGGGCGAGCTGAGACAGCCATTGAGACTGGGCGTGGTGGCGCACACCTGTAATCCCAGCTCTTGGGCGGGTAAACAGGTGGATCACTACGGGTCTGATCTAGTAGGGAGACCCTGAACACCCTGTAGACTCCTAAAATATAAATAAATAAATAAATAAATAAATAAATAAATAAAATAACAGTTTCGGATCCAGCAGAATGGAAGTTACTCGGTGAGGCAGTGGCGACAGTGGCTGCAAGAGGATGAACAACAAATTTGATGCCTTGAAAGATGATGACAGTGGAGACCACGTTCAGAATAAAGAAAACAGCACCCAGAAAGGTGGTGAGAAGGAAAAAACAGAACAAGACAAGAGTCAGAACAGCAGCAAGAGGAACACTGTGGTCCCTGGACCGGCAGAACATCCCTTGCAGTACAACTACACTTTCTGGTACTCCAGGAGAATCCCAGGCAGTCCTATCAGCTCACAGAACTATGAACAGAATATCAAGCAGATCAGCACCTTTGCCTCTGTGGAGCAATTCTGGAGGTTTTGTATCCACATGGTACATCCTGGGGACCTGACAGGACACAGTGACTTGCATCCCTTCAAAGAAGGAATTAAACCCATGTGGGAAGATGATACAAATAAAAATGGTGGCAAGTGGATCATTCAGCTGTGGAAGGGCTTAGCCTCCCAGTGCTGGAAGAAGCTTATCCTGGCCTTGCTGGGGGAACAGTTCATGATTGAGAAGGAGACTTGTGGGGCTGTGGTCTCTGTCCACTTCCAGGAGGACATTATTTCCGTATGGAATAAGACTGTCAGTGACCAAGCAACCACAGTCTGAATCTGGGACACATTTTGGCCCATGCTTCACCTACCTCCCAACACCATTATGGAATACAAAACTCACACCAGCAGCATCAAAATGCCAGGCAGGCTGGGCCCCCCAAAGGCTTCTTTTTCCAAACCTCTGGAAGCCACGGTTCAATGTGCCATGACCCTCCCCCTCTCTGGATGGCACTGTCATTGAAGATGGCATCATCTAAGTCCCTTGTTCTGTTGGTGTGCCACCTGGAAGATCCTTCTGTACTGGACAAGAGGAATGGAAGAGCACGTTATGATTTGAGTACAGGCTGACTTGCAGCTATGACCACAGCTGAGATCACAAATAATTGTGCTAAACTACAAAATAAAATAAAAAATAAAGTAACAGTCTCTTCTCTCCACCCTTCCATGTTATTTTAAGTTTCTCAGGCATATAACCTTTCTTGACATCTTCTCTCTCAATGATATACCTGTCTAATGATATCTTAAGGAATTATAATTTCAATTATCACCTATATGCAGACAAATTACAACTAACCCTGCCACTTCTCCTGTACTCTACAACTACATCCTAACTAATCTCTCTGTACTCTTTTCTTATGTCTTATACTTCAAATTCACTAAGTTCATCTTGTAGAGATAAAGGAATGGCTGCACTTCCTCTTCTCTCTCCCTGCTACATTTATGCAAACATCTCTTCTGTCAGTTCTTCCTTTCATAATCTTTGACCCTGGCAATGCCTTAATTCTACCTGAATTATTGTTGCTAATAGTTTCTACTCAATCTCCCAATTTCTTTTATTTTTATGTATTTGGTTGCTACAGGGTCTCACTATGCAGCTCGAACTTGTGGTGATCCTCCTGTTTTCAGCCTCCCCAGAGCTGGGCTTACAGGCATGCACCACTATTGTCTGGACTTTGGCCAGTTCAGTCCAGCCTGGGAGTGGGGCTGGCGCAGCACGTGGTCGTGGGATTGAACCAGAGTCCCTGTGCTTGCCTAAGCTTACCTGAGCAGGCACTTTAGTCTGCTGAGCTATCTCACCGGCCCCAGTCTCCCTATTTCTGATTCTTTTTCTTTTCATTAGAATTATCCTTGTAAGATATAAATCTTATTCAGTTTCATTTTGTTTTAAATTCTACAATCATATCTGTCCTAAGAGTATAATGTAATATTTAATGGAAACATCATAGAAGCAGGAGTGCATGTACAAAAATGTTAATCATAGCGTAATATTAGTAAAAATGGAAATGATATACATTTTCAACAATCAGGGAACAGATAAGTTTACCATAATGTATCCATTTAGTGGAACTGATCTTTCCTGCAGCCAAATTTTCCAGGAAAACAGAGCAGACTGTTTGTAAAGGTTACATGCTGGAGTTAGCACAAATTTATGTTCTCATTTTTCTAGAATCCACACAGACTTCCTCTAACTTCATATTCTAAGAAAATGACTTACAGTTTTTGCCTCTTTCACACATGTCCCAAATTCTATCCATAAATCTGTTCTTATATTTCAACAAGGTTAAAGTCAGCTCCTTGGGAGCCTCCTCACAACTCACGTTCCCACCTAGGCTTTGGTTCTGGTGCTCCCTGTCCCTACACTTCCGAGTAAAGATGCCCTCACACTAGTCCCTACTCCTGTTGTGCATCTTCAAGGCTGATGCCCGGAATTCTGAATTAGCAGGCTTCTAACACACACTCAAGGTAATGGATGAGAAGCACTCACTGTGCTCTTGCTATAAAAAGGAATGCAGCACAATCATATGAGGCTGTGCAGCCGCACAGTCAGAAGTGTGCTGACGCAAAGAATAGACAGCTACAGAGTTTGAATCTATAGTATTCATGAGGACTGGGAGAAAATGAATTCTCTCCCATTGTCTCCTTCCTGAGGTTGGTTGGAGACGGGGCAGGGGTGAAAGACAGAAAAAGGCTATCCTTAGGAAGTACTCACACTTTCACTGGCACAGGAAAGCCTCAGTTTACATAGATTTTTTTTCTCGCTGCCTGCTTGCTTAGGGAGAATGAACAGTAAGTAGGTAGTAGTATACATTCCTAATGATAGGGTGCCCTCTGAGATACCCAGGATTCTAGGACACAACTGTAATATAGTTAACAGTTCTATACCCTGAGACATATTGAATGCTAATAAAAAATATTTCTCTCTGGCAAAGTAAAGAAATCAAAGCCTTATTGCCAGCATTTAGCTTGCTGGTTAAATATCTGGAAGGCAACATTTCCCTCCCTCTTATGGGTTGAGAAAAGACTTCATTACTACTCCATGGGACAATGTGTTTTCACCTCTACCATCTCCCTGTTCTAGGACAAAACCTGGCATGTAACTGTTCAATAAGTATTTCTGAAATGTACACAAATGATTTGTGTGCTATTCAGAGAATACTATTTAACATGTGAGGTTTTCTATATCTTTACAAACACAGATTTGTTCATTCCTGAGTACAGTTAGTTCCCAGGCACGGTGATCTAGTTTAAAGATCTCCATGCTTGCAGGGCAAGAATCACCTCCTTGGTCAAGTTTGTTCTGGCTAATTTCCTCACAGATAAGGCAAATTATTTGACCAGGCCTTTCAACTGCACATTTCCTTAATTCTCCTTCTTGAAATCTTCTCGTGCTTTATGTTGTGAATTTCCTTTTCTAAACTATGTATCTCTATTCTTGACCTCTCTTAAGTTGAGTTCCACATGTCAGAGTGTCTAAGAAGCACATCAAATATGATATATCCCAAACTGAGTTTCTAAGGATCCCCAAACAAGCTTCATGTGCTGTGTTTGTCATCCTGGCTAATTACGTGGATTAATCAAGTTGTCTTTGTTCTTCTTTTCTTCATTTGATTTCAAACTTCTCTAAACTGTTTTGGGTTTTCTATTGGTTTGCATAATTTAAATGAACATTTCAAAACTTTGTTGTTTTTTTAGCAGTGTTAAAAATTAAATAGCAATTATGATTCTTCCCCCTCAGTGATATAATAATGGCAGTGATAATGATGATGATGATGGATGATGGTTGTTAAGCACTCACTCAGTGATAAACACTCTTCTAAACCCGTCATGGGTAACGATTTATTTATTCTTCAAAATAACCCAATGAAGCTGATGCTGTTGTCAGTCTCACTGCACTGAGGAGGAAACCTAGGCACAAGAGGTTAAATAATTTGCCTTTGATTATAACAGCTTGGAAGAGATGGAAGTAGTACTTAAACTTGGGAAACTGTACGCTTAAATTTTCTTTTACATTGTTATTCACTTTGTCTTACATTATGTCCTTTCTTTTCAGTAGTTCTTTCTTAATAATTTGCACATATTTCAGGACCGTAATAACAACCATTATCTAAATTGAATTACCACTAGATTCATTGATTGCTACCACTTCCTGTGTATTAAATCTTTGCTATCTTGAGATCTTTATGCAAATGTAATTTTCATTTGACTATAGTACTTTGATGAATTTTCCCTTTTTCAGAAAGGAAATGTGATTGTGGTACTTCCTTAGATTTTGCACATCTAAAAGTATGAATTTCTTGCTGTCATGAGTGAGCATAATTTGATTGGATACATTAACATAGAATGACAATTTATATTTCAGAACCCTCATCAAAGGGTAGTCTTATTTCCAATGCTCCATGGATACTCTATTTCCAGTATCGTAAATGGAGATATTGGTGTCAGTTTAGTCCTTCTTTTTAGATAATTTCTCTCTCTCTTTTTTTTATTTTGTGGTACCAGGGATCAAACTCAGGACCTTATACTTGCCAGGCAGGTGCTTATGCCACAGAGCTATATCCCCAGTCTCCTACTCTTTTTAATCTGGAAGCATTTAGATTTTTTTTTTTGTTTCCAAAATGTCACCACAATATCCCCGAAAATAAATATTTTTCAATAACATTGTATAATATTTTGGTGTTCAGTGTCAAATAAAATTTTAAGCCCAGATTTTATTGCCATTTCTCCTCCATCAGCTCTTTTGTCCCCTGTCAGTCTTACGTTATTCACACATTGGAAAGCCTGCACTTGCATGAGTTCTCATAATTTCTGTCTCTATCTTCTTGCTTTGTATTCTGGGAGAATTATTTGTCTCAAAAATTCCAAAATCCAGCTTTTGGTAGCATACATTCTTCTCTTTTGTTTCCTCTACTGAGTTTTTATTTGTGAGCATACAATTTTTAATATTGAAAAACACTTTCTTACCATTAAATTGCTTTTTATTATAGAAACCTGCTTGCTTTATCAATGCAATATTCCATGAGCAGAAAGGATTTAGACATCTTTGAAGTCTTCTTATGCTTTTGACATTAACTCTCCATCTCTGCCCTCACTTTGCAGCTTAACACTGTATCTTAAAGTGCTAGTTTGTTTCATTTGCTCCATGATTTTTCCCCTTGAAGGATTAGGTTTCTCTACCCACCCTGGAAGAAGCTTCTTTCAAATCCTGTGTAATTCTAGCATTCATAGACCTAAAGAGACAAGAATTATATTTTTTCTTTAAGAAATCCTAGGTGAGTGGTAGGCAGACCCTCCCATGCATGGCAGATAGAACTATAGTTCTTCACCCCAGGTGGATCTCCTTTAAGAGATGAATTACTTTAAGCCCCCATCAGATAGTGAATTGGCTATGGGAGTCCTATTTATGGGTATGATAATTTCTTGGAAGACCATGAAAGAAGGAAGGGCAGAAATATGACTGCCAAGCAGCCCTTCAATCAAGGCAGGCAGCTATGAGTGTTTCGGCTCATGGTTTTATCTATTTCCAGGAAAACAGGGTGACTATAGGCAGGTAGCAATAACCTCAGTAAGAAGTTAGGGAAGCTGCCACCTGGCCAGCTTCTAACTGTGCTCAGCAATGAATGGCGGAGAGTGTGCAAATGAATAGCCAATAATTCATCCCTCATTAGCATCCTCTTTATGGACCTTGCAGATATTTTGGTTCAATTATTCTATTTTTCTGTGATAATATTCGGTTATGATTTTCCTTCAACTTTTACTGTATTATCTCACTAGCAATATGAATTTAGCCCCTTTTTTTCAGAATCCTAAATGTCTTCTATATTTTATTTTCTTCAACTTTATATTTGAGACACTGGAAGTATGTTACTTTATCTCTAAAAACTGACCACAGTCTCATCTCCAATTCTTCAATCAGATAGGCCACAGAAATCACGTATAAAATATAGTTTTCTTTTTTATTTTTTTTTTGCACTAAGAACAAAAATTTTATTCACCTCTCTATAATACTTCTTTAAAAATATTTTAGTTATTTCAGATATTTTACCAAGTAAAATCATAACCTTAAAGCTTGATCAGAGTCACACAAGTTACACAACACAAAGTTGTACTTGCCCCTTGTAGTGCTGTTGCTACTGGTTAAATGATACAATACTTTTTTGTGGTTTTATTTGAGCCAGGGTCCCACTGTGTAGTTCAGGGCGACCTTGAACTCACTATGTATCCCAGGCTGACCTCAAACTTGCTGTGATCCTTCTGACTCAGCTTCCCAAGGGCTGGCAATATAGCTGTGTGCCACCACACCTGGCCTTACAATACTTGTTTATACTTCAGTGAAGACATTTTATAAAGTGAAATGAGAAGATTGTGATTTAATTTTACTGGGTCAGTGTGGCAGCAAACAGGAAACTTGCTGGGTGTGGTACCTCATCCCTATAGTCCCAGCACTTGCAAGGCTGAGGTAGGAGACTCACCACAAATTGGAGGCCTTGAACTGCATAATTTCATGGCCAACTTGAGCTACTTGTTGAGCAACCTTGCTACCTGAGCTAACAAGACCTTGTTTCTTTTTTATTTATTTATTTATTTTCCATAATTTTATTGAGAAACAAATAACAGTGAGACAGTTTCAAATCAAATTGGTAGGACAGTTTCAATAATTAACACATTGCATACATTCTTCCTAGTGGTTAATTGCTGTACAAGATGCGGACATTTACAAACTCTATTAGGACAAATTGCTCTGTTCATTAAGAGAATGTAACTGTATATCTATCCTAAGCACTTTGAATACACAGATACAAAATAGACATTCATCTGTATCCCCTTTTTTGTTTAGTTCTGTCATTTGAATATTATAGGTGTGTTAACTCAGCAAAATATTCTAAAAGGGTCCAGTAGTCCATAATAGTATTGGGTCTTCCGCTTGACTGGCAATGTCAGAAATTGTTGACCTGAGTCCCCCACAGCTCAACATAACACTGAAGCAAGACCTTGTTTCAAAACAACAAAAAACAATAACAAAATAGGAAACTGTAAAAGTATTCTTTCCAGATGTGAAGGCAATCTGCCTGTGATATCTGTCACCCTAGTGATTACAAAGGTTGGTTCAGCTGATCTGGCTGGCTAAGCGAGTGTCCACTTCCTCCCTTACTGCTCCATACAAGTCCCTCCTGAAGCTACATGCTTAGTCAAAGAGGATGACCGCCTCCAATAAAGGACTGTTTCCTTGGTCAAGGGGGTGAGCTCCCCTGCTAGAATCTCCAAACAAAATCTCAAGGTGTTAATTATTCTTCCTTCCATTACCTGACACTTCCTTCAGAGCTCCAGCAGCTTTGTTTCCTGAGAACAGAATAGTGAATGAATAATAATGCCAGTCACAGTTAAAACTATAAAAATAAAGATATTAGTCTTCTGGCTGAGGAATAGCTGGCAAATTTTTTTTCCATGCAGTAAGTTGTCTTTTTTCTGTTGATCATTTTTCTCACTGTGCAGAAGCTTTTTAATTTTTATGATCTCATTTGTTGATTCTTGATACCATTTCCCTGTGTGACTGGGCTTCTGTTCAGAAAGTCCTTGTTTAGGTCTATGACCTTACAAGTTTTTTCATATTTTGTCTTCACAGCAGGTTCTTCACTAGTGTTTATTTCTTTGATCTATCTTAGTTTAGTTTAGTACTTGATGAAACATGGGTCCAGATTCAGTCTTCTGCATGCAGATGGCCAGTTCTCCCAACACCATTTACTAAGGAGGCTATCTTTCATCCAGTGTATGTTTTTGGCCCCCAAAACTTACAAAGATCAACTAGTTGAATATGTTTGGGGCTATATCTGAATCTTCTGGTCTGTTCCACTGGTCTTCATGTCCACCTTTGTGCCAGTATCGTACTGTGTACAGTATCATCTTATCATAATAGTTTTCTAATATGACTTCAAGTCCAGGATTGAGATGCCTCCTGCTTTTGCTCTTTTTACTCAGGATCATTTTGTTCTTCTGGGTCTCTTTTGGTTCCATATAAATTTTAGGACTGTTTTCTCCAGTACTGTTGTAATTTTGATTGAGACTATATTAAATCCATATCAATTTTTGAAACATGGCCATTTTTACCATATTGGTGGTGCTTCTCCAACAGGCGATATCTTTCCAGTTTCCGATGTCCTGGTCTACTTCCTTTCTCAGAGGAGTATGCCACAAAGAATGGCCATCCTCTAGAAATCAAATATTAACGGGCTGGATCAGGTGGTGCACACCGATGATCCAAGCACCCAGGAAGCTGGGCAAAAAGATGCCCACAAGTCGGGTGACAGGCTGGGCTACACGATGACTTCAAGCCCAGCCTCAGTTTTTTCTTTAGGACGATATAGTCAGGTGATAAATGCTAGGAAAATGTAACTCATGTTTGGAAAACAGCTTTCATATATGAGAAGGATGTTCCAAGAAGATCTGCAAGAAGAAAACATGGACATTCTGGAAATGACAGATGATGGGCATTGTGAAGTGTCTGGTATGTCTGCAGTTGAGTGTACCAAAAGATGAAGCTCTTGAGTTGGGCAAAGGCCAGATTGTGAGAGGTTTTAGTCCCATGACAAAGACTTTGAATGTTATCCAGCAGGCATTCGGAAGTTGAAGGCTTTTAGAGAAGGACCAGTAAGATTAGATGTGTGTTTTAAGCAGATCATTCTGGCAACAGTGTGGGAAATGAATTGGAGCAAAAGGAGAATGGAGCAGGGGAAACCCATTAGAAAGCTATTAGAGAGATTTAGGTGAGGATTTATACTTCCACTGGAGGCAGTACCAATGTAGAGAGAGCAGAGACACTCGACAGCTTCTTAGCAAGTAGAATAAGCAAATTTTGTGTTTGATTCAATGAGGGACAAAAAGGAAAAGTCAGAGCTTAAGAAAGTTTTGGTGATTGATGCATGTAATGATGCTGTTGTCTGAGGTAGGGAATATGGGAAAAGAATTTGAGAAAAGAAAGATAAAGTCTAATGTGCGTAAG
>NW_004524910.1:658575-663722 GCF_000260255.1 Octodon degus
TCTCATTCATTGAATAAGGTGATTCTAAAGCAGTAGTTTCCAACTAGGAGCAATATTTAGAGTTACAGACAGGATGAAATATGCTGTTCTAAGGGATCACTGTAGAAGAAAAGCTTACAGGTGACTTCAAGCAGTTGCAATTTTTAGAAAGGAAATACTTTAGTCTACAGAATTTATACTCTGAAAGAAAAAGACAAGTAAAGAGAGAAAAAGAAGAAAAGAGGGAATATGAGAACTAACCTCTAAGAAAGAAGGAATAGTTAATAAGATAACTTAGACTAAAAAATGACTCTATGCCAAACATATAAATTATTCTCCAGTAATCTCATCTCTGTAACGAGAGAGCTGAATTTAGTCAGCATTGCTAGAAATCTCCCACACAAGCCTCTTAACCCCTAAGACCAAAGGTTGGTAATATTTGATAGAGATTTCCAGGGTTCCCCCGATGCATTTCTAGATGGCCCTGGTTGCTTTGGCTCTCATTTCTTGGAGATCATCATGAAATCGAATTTCAATCTGTTCATTCAAGTTTTATTTATGGCCCTCTATCTCTTGCTTATGGCTTTCTTGATGATGTGAGTAGTTTGGCAGTGAAACAAAACCCTATGGTGAATAATCACCTTCACTCCAACAGCTAAATGTAAGCTATCATAATGATGAAACAAAACTGGGAGAATAAGCAAATGGTCTTAGGGATGCAAGTACGTGCTTAAGCGAGGCCACATGATAAGGCTTCATTGCAACTAGAAAACTCTCCTGGAAGCTGACACTTCCTTCAGAGCTCTAGTAGGAGAACAAATGGGATGAGAAGAAGGCATAGGGCATTCAGGAGAAGGAAAAAGAAAAGCAGAGGATTGATAAAGCAGCTTGAAGGGCTTTTTCTTTCTTTTTCAGTAGCAATTTGGAGAGGTAAAAAAATGATTTCTCAGGGGCTATTAACAAGACATGACCTAAGAAGCAATGCCTCCAACTGGTCATGAAGACTACTATATGCAGAAGCTGGTCATTAGAAAAATGATTAAGGCTATTATTAACACATTACTCAATTACTTATTAATTACTTTAAAATGTGGCTAGAAACGAAGCAATTAGGAGTTCAAAGTCCTAATTGGTATTTGAGATCACAGAGGGTGAATTGATGAGCACCAGCTGCTCTGACATTTTGCCTGGTGATCAGCTACTGAGGAAGCAGACTGGAAAGCAATACTCTATAATTTCTCTATTCACAGCATGGCCCCACACAGAGAGGGCAGATGTTTCCCCTGGGAGAATAAAAAGGCACTCACACTTCCATTTGACTGGAGAGCTGTGAAGTTGGTAGAAAGAAGGAGGAAAGGTTTTTGTTGGTCGTTTCTCTAATGGACACTGGAACTAAAACCACACCCAGGATGTGTGGAGTGACTGGGTAGGGCTGCATTTGAAGTTGGACTTTGGGACCAGCAGGTTATTAGCCAAGTGGGAAAAGCATAAATGGTAATGCTACAGCTTTCAGAGTCCTCTTGCCTGTTAAAATTGGTAGGCTAACAACTGAAAACATCTATGTTCAGGTCTTCAGATACCATTATGGTATCTTGGAATCATGTGCCATCAGCTCTGTTACAAAGTCAGAGTGATGTAGGAGGTAGACTTCTCCTGGCATTTCCCGGTTTTCATCCTCTAAGATATATTTATATTTTCACAGATACGTTCTGATACATTTTATAAATTCCACTATTGGTGTGCATATCTTTCATTTTTCACTCCAGTATGTTTAATCATATCCTTTTGAAACAAGATGAACAATTATCATTATATCACAGCTATGAAGAGTTAGACTTCTTAGTCACAAATGAAATGAGGAAAGTCTTCCTAAAAATTCTAGAGTTGGCTATTTTACTAAAAATACTTTTCATGGAAAAATGGGAAGAAGTGTGTCAGAAAAGAAGTGGCTAAGAGAATTAAAGAGAACAGAACCAAAGAACCAGAAAAGAATGAGAGGCAAGAGAAGGAATAGAGACTATGTGAGATATGTCAGGGGACAGCCCCCTGGCCACATTCCAAAGCTTTTTCTTCTCTAGGTACTTGGAGGGAGTTTGTAGCACATCCACCTCTGAGCCACTTAGTACTGAAAAATTCTCAACTGTTATCCAGTTTTCAGACCTACTTTCACATATACCTTTGGTGTCTTACCTGTGGGACCAGTATCTGGAGCTTGGGGCTGCCATCTTCCATTGTTCCTGAGTCACCATGGTGAGCTCCATAGAAGATGATTCGAAGAATGTCATTTTATTTCAAGGTCCCATCTTAATTTTCCAGAGAACGACTAAGGAGAATAAATCATATCTAACTATGTGTAGGAGTAACTATAAAAATATTTGTGGGTGTTTAGTACTAATTAGCTTTGTTATCCAGCATTTCTTCCTCATTGTCTTATAATAGCACCTGCCATGCATGTGGAAAACTACTGCATCCACAATCTAGGTGGTCTTATAGTATTTTATCACAGTGCCCATTCTTTCTGGCAATCATAATTTATCCAGGAAGTATACATGTGAGCCAAATAAGGAAATCAAAACCTTCCTTTGGATTTATATATAGACACTAAGAAAAAATGTCCATCCTTCCAATGAAATTACTAGATCCAGACAATGTAAATCTGGAGCTGCTGGCAACCAACCTTAGTCCATAGCTGCACAGAAAGTATCTATCAGTAGAAGGAAAAAACAAGGCTACACAGAGACTAGCAGACCTAGAAAATTAAGATGTATGTATGACATTATTGAAGACCCTGTGTCACACCATTCATGAAGTAGGCCATTAACCCCTGGATTGTGCAAGTATATGAACCACTGTGCTTTATTTTTTGGTTTACTATAATTTGATTTAGATTTTTATAGATATTTTAAATCTAAAGTACCTTGACTGCTACCAAGTGGTTCAGGTATGGAGTGGTATAAATTATAGACCTATAACTATAGACCTACCCCAAAACCAACCCCAAGTGATATAGTGAGGCTTTTTGCTGAGAAGTTGGTGATCTTGGTTGAAGTGGTTCTCAAACATCTACTGAAAATGTCTCCTGGCTTTTGCAATCAGATGATCTACTGTAAATTTTGGACTTCAGGAGACCTGATAGAAAAATGTGGGAGTGGTGAATTATTTTTGCTGCTTCTTTAACTCTTCATAAATAACCTGAAATTAGGGCCAGGGAGATGGCTCAGTAGATTAAGCACTTGCCTGGCAAGCGCAAAGGCCTGAGTTCAATCCCCAGCTCCGCCAAAAAACAAAAACAAACAAATAAATAAATAAATAACCTGAAATTAAAAGGGTAATTACAGCCGGCCAGATAGCTCAGCGGACTAAAGTCCCTGCTTAGGCAAGTGCAGGGACCAGGGTTTGATCCTTGGTGTGTTGTCAGGCCCCATCCCCCAGGTTCCCTGAGCCAGCCACTGAGACTGGGTGTGGTGGTGCATGCCTGTAATCCTAGCACTTGGGAGGCTGAAAACAGGAGAATCCCTGGAAGTTCAATCTGTATAGTGAGACCCCATAGACCCTGTACTAAAAACACAAGATGATGATGATGATAGGGTAAATTTTGGTTCCAGGTGACCCGTCTGAAAATAATAAAGCAGGACAAATAAACAGTATATGGTTTTGTAAAGAGGTATTTCTTATCCCTGAAGACAGTAGTCTGAGCCATGAATGCAAATGAGGGCTCAGATAATCCCGAGGCTTCTGAAAGTGGGAAGCTTAAGTATCTCCCACTACAAAGGCAGAGAAGTGGCCAAAAGGGGGAAATACAGTGAGAACCTGAGAAAAGTAGGGTCTCTTGTGGGATTTAGGGTTCTTTCCCTAAGATAGAATGAGAAATATCCTTTACTTTTTTTCTAGGAAATTGTAAAGATATTTAAAACAAAGAATAACATGACAAATATGAGACTCCCTTCTCCCACAACTCAGAATTCATGGTGATCATTTTTGTACTGATGTAAGGAAACGATGTAAATACATTTATAATTTTTACTCATTGTAGTGTATTTGGCTGCCTGACTATAAATGCAGCAAGCTTTTAATTTATTCTGTTTGTAAGAAATATTTTTGTTGTCATCTTAGTATCACAAGCAAGATTAACTACTTTCGTTATTCACATTTTGGGGTGAATACTATAAGGATGTTTCTAATCTGCATATCTAGAAGTGGAATGCAGAATTATGAAGTTTACCTAGCTGTAATTTTGCTAGCTGCTACCAATTTCTCCCTGAAACTTTTATCCAAATTTATGCTCCTACCAGTAGCATTTGACAATTGTGTCTTCCCCAAGTCTTTGCAAATAACTGGTATCACCAGGTTTTAAAATATTTATCTAGATGATGAGAGAAAATGGCATTGTGTTGTTTGCATATCATAGAATTTCAGGGAGGTTGAACATCTTTTGATAGTTTCTCATTTGGATTGCTTTTTCCATAAGCCTTATAACATGACTATTTTTCTGTCTTACTTTTATTGGGGAAGAGTTATTTTCTAAGTGGTAGCTGTAATATTGAGACTCTGGTTAAATCATCATTGTTTAAATTCTATTTTGTTACTGACCAGGAAGTTACCTTTGCTATATCTCATCTTTTAACTGTAAACTAAAGATCATAATTTATTCCTCATAGTGCTATTGTAAGAATTTACTGAATTAATAGCCATAAAAAGGAGTTAGAACAGTAACTTAATAGACTATGAAAAAGGAAAATACAATGAGAAAATGCAAAGAACTCTGATGACATCTAATTCTTTTACAGCAGTGGAAATGAGACTATCACTGGTAGGGTAATTGTCTTTCTTGATAAGTATTTTATTGTACTTTTGGGGGGTTCCTTAACTTTCACATGCTCTTTTTTCTTTGTTCCCCATTTGTGTGCCATTTAAGTTTCCACACAGTCTTTACAAATTTAGTACAAATAGTATATTTTAAAAGAATGGATGAAATGACATCTTCTTCAGCTTCTAGAGCTTCTTGAACATTTTTTCTCACAATATTGTAATATTTCTACACCTTTGCTCAACCCGTAAAGAATGCCTCATTCATCTCAATATCTGCAATGGCTAGGATCATTACTGTCACCTTGAAAAAAAGATTCACTACATTGAATGATTGCCTGAAAGAGACTATTTTGGCTGCA
>NW_004524910.1:664908-670920 GCF_000260255.1 Octodon degus
GCCATCTAAGACACAATGACATGAAAGCTGAATAAAAGCACAAGTCTTTATTTTATTTGCTACTGATACATTTAAAAATTGCAGAAATGTGCCCAGCATATGTTTCTAGGAGCAATAATGTTGTCTAATAAATTTGAGAATATTTCTTTATTCTCTGTAATTATCTTATATAATTCTAAACCTGCAGTTGAAATCCATTAGCTAAAATTACCTAATTTTTTTTGTTTTTTGTTTTTTGTTTTTTAGAACATGTCTCTTTTTATTTACTACTGCACCCTCCCAGGCCTAGTACATCATACTAATTCAATAAATATTTGAACAAATACATCATAAGACATGATAAGATTATTACATAATTAAGTTAATTCATTTGTGTTTCTGCTATTTGTGGAGGAAGAAAAAAAAACAATCTTTTTTCTTTGGAACAGGGTTCTCAAATATTGTTGGTAATCAAACTCACTCTAAGAGTGCTGTGTCCCATTTTCTTAGTTTTTAATTCATTAGGTATTGGTGTGTTCCAAATTTGCATTTCTCCTGAATTTCATGGTGATGTGGACCCCTGAGGACTAAGGACCATGCCTTATGAGCCACTCTACTACTCCACATTCATTTATGGAAGTTGGCTTTCTTTTTTAATTCTTTAAAATCTTTTATAAAATCACCTAATGCTAATGGCACTTCATTGATATGAAGGAATAAAATGGATTCACTCCAATAGGCAATGCAGACCCTGAAACAAAGAAAACCCATCAGGAGAAGACATGATGGGGAAATAGGATTCAGAGTGGTCTTATTAGAACATAAACCCTCCTTGGAACTGTAAGTGAGAGAGGTATGTGTACTTCATACAGTGCGTGACATGGCTGACTGAACTATCTTATTTGGATATAATGCAAAGATAGTACTTAAAATATGGAGCATGTGGGGACTACTAGTTCACAAATGCTAGAATATCAAAGCACAGAGGGCGATCTCTAAGCCAACAGCCAGTAAGTCATCAAAATATGCAAATAATCTGATAAGTGAGATTGGCAGGGGAACTCCTCCCCATCAAGCCTTCAGATGAAACCCATAGCCTTCCCTTACAGATTGACTAAAGCCTAATGTGTAACTTTGAAGTACATGTACCCAGCTAAGCCACACCTGGATTGCAGACTCACAGAGCCTGGTATAAATGTTTCTTGTGTTAAATTGCTAAGTTTTGGGGGAGATTTTTATATTACAGTAGAGAATAACTTGGTGGAAAAATAATCATATGTATGTTATAGATAGCCCATAAAGTTGGTTGGGAACTCTGGTATGGCGTAAAATGTTTAAAGAGGGTGGTAGGGAAAGAGAGAGAGAACAGGAAATGCTATGAAATGTTCAATGATAGATCATAGCATAAGACATCTTGCCATAGGATATTATATCAAATGATCAATCTTTGTGATTTAACTGTATTGTTAATATTCAGATGGTAAACTGTATTAGAAAAGAAAACATGGGCTGGCTAGGTAGCTCAGCAGATTAAAGCACTTGCTTAGGCAGATGCAGGGACCAGGGTTCAATCCGTGGCATGCTGTGCTGGCCCCGCCCCGGGGGAGCACTGAGCCAGCCACTGAGACAGGGATGGTGGCATGTACCTGTAATCCAGGCACTTGGGCAGACCCTGTATACCCTGTACTAAACACAAAAAAAAGTAAAGAAAGAAAAAAAGAATTTAACCAAACAATTCTATCTCACTTTCCCTAATATATTGGTGACCTAACATGAAAATACAGAAAGCTACATAAGAAAGTTGGCAAAAAATATATCAGATCCCAGGTCAGTCCATTAGGGTAGATGGAGCAAAAGTGAGAAAGTGCTGAAAGGTCCAAGCCTGCAAATACCAAAGGTGCAGAAAGGCCACTATCCTCTAATCTTACCTCTAACCACATCTAACAGTCTTCTCATCAGTAAGTCTCTTCTGTGTTGCCTTGAAGGAACTCAGAATGTAACATGGCGGAAGCATATATAGACAGATGGTACAGACTTATATCTACTGCTGTCAAGTGGATAGTACAAAAGATCAGAGGCAAAAGAAGCACTGGAATCTCCTACTCCTATCAATGTACTTTTTTATTATTATAGCTAAGGGATATGACAACAAATGCAGAATTTTTCTCCATTCCTATATTTGCCTTGATATGCCCCTTAAAATTAATCAAGTTTCAAATACATATTTGCCAAAGTTCTGTTCTATTTTAAGCTATGATTTTATTTAATGTTGGCATTACAAATTCATCTCTCAAACCAATTTCCAGCATTGATTTCACCAATCAGATAGTGTAGTATCAAGGCTGATATAGCAGTCTCTAGGCAGAACCTTGAAACCATGCCTTTCCTGCTTACTGGCTGTGTCACCCTGGACAAGTGATTTCATGTCTTCTGAGCTTTCTGTCATTACTTGTGAGGTGGAGATGACAATATCACCTACCTGGTAGCATCATTTTGAAGAACCAATGAGCTACTGTTTGTGACTTAGCACAGGAACAGCTCCACATATGGGCTCCCTGTGAGTTTGCTCTTAATCCCGTAGTATCACAGCCAATACCAGGGAGGAGGTAACAGTGGACAAGAAGAGAACCTTAGGCTTCCCCAGTGCAGAGAAGTTCCATTTGCCTGAGGAGACCCAGAAACAGAGCTAGTGGTGTAATGTTAGGCTATTTTGTGTTCCCTAAAAATCCCAGATTAATATTGGTACTCTCGGGATAGTCTCTGGAGCCCACACTTGGACCTGCTTACACCTTAGCCTTAGTGGGCCTTATCTCATTCATATTCATTCACACAATGTGACTTCAAATGGGATTGGGCCATCAGCTTTTTGGAGTGTTTTTTATCTTATGGTTCTATGTCCTCTTCTGAAAAAACCAACTATTGATACTCTTGCCTCTCTGGGAACAGAGCAAGTCATAAAAGAACTATCAGTAAAATAAAACTTTTAAGACAACAGTTCTTTTGACAAATAAAACATGTACAGGAGATTTGTACAGGAGACAGAATCAACTTTTCTGGTTTTTCAGTCTTTGAATGCTCCAAAGAAAAATTCTTAACTTTTCCATAGTCATCTTTACCTAATGTGTCATAGTGACTATACTCCTCTCCCTGCTGATAGGTCACAGAGGCCCAAGGACTGTCAAGGAATCAGCCTGAGGTCCAACATTGCCTGCACTTTCTAACTTGGAGAAGGGCTTCTGGCTCCAGAGCTTGCACTGGGAATTCTCTTGAGCATACCATCCCCTTTCTGATCACTGGAATAATCAACACACACAACCACACACACAGAGTGTATTTCAACTTGTGTGTGTACATACATCACAAACACACACACAGGACATGCGCACACACACAAACAATTCTCACACATAAACACTTTATCTTCAAGACACGTACATACATTCAGATCCATGTTGGTCACAGGTCCAGAGGCATAAGAATAAAAGGTCATGGAGCAATGAAGAGCTTATATTGGTTCAGAGGATTTTTTTGATAGATTACTATCAAAGTAATACTGCTGGGTGTTGTGTTGCATGCCTGTAATCTCAGAACTCAATAGTCTGAGGCTATTCTCCTGAATTACTGTGCATTGGTGGCCAGGTTGGGCTACAAAGTAAGTTCAAGGCCAGCCTAGAGAAACCCTGTCTTTAAAAAAAAGTGACAGCAAGGCACAGAACCCTTCTTGAGGCCATCATTTACAAATGCAGGAATTCATGAAGGTAAAGTGTTAGGCTAGGCATGGCTCCTTGGTGGTATTCAGCATTTATCTTTAAACTCAGTTCTTTGAACTTTGTTGATATGAGATGTGAATTCTACCTGATTCTGAGATATTAAAGTAAACTGGAAGATAAATTTCAACCAATCAGTTGCTATGGATCAGGCAGTGCTGTGGGCCCTGCGATA
The DNA here is from genome assembly GCF_000260255.1 of Octodon degus. Lineage (NCBI taxonomy): Eukaryota > Metazoa > Chordata > Mammalia > Rodentia > Octodontidae > Octodon > Octodon degus. The sequence goes on from NW_004524910.1 coordinate 668,830, forward strand.
CAGATGACTGAGGCATTATTCCCACAGGACAGTCTGATAAGGGATATGAGATTAACGTGTCTGAAACTGATTAGTCCAAGATCACTGTTAGACTACCAATGTCTGAAAGGACTGTGTCTGGTCAAATATAGAATTTGGCAAGGAAAATTCATATATCAGGAGCTTTTAACTAACTTTGTTATGGTCACACAATTGGATAGTCTTTTTTAAATGCTATTTTATTTTTATTAGTATGTTTGTAGTAAATAATGAACATATTTATTAAGGGGATTTGTGCATGCACATGATAGATCTCAATTCTTTTTCTTAATCCCTTTCACCTTCCTTCCCTTCACCTCTTCTTCCCATCCCATTTACAAGAATTCTTATTTCCATGTTTTTCCTCGAGTCTTTTTTCCTTTTGCAGCTACTTTCCTTCCCTCCTTTTTCCCCACTTCTTGCCCTTCCATTTGAATGAATTCTTCCTACTTCCTACAGTTACCATCTACCTTGCTCCTTATTTATCCTTTGGGCTTCTCATACAAGAGAAACAATGTGATATTTCAACTTTTGGTTTTAATTTATTTCACTAAGGATTATAGTCTCAAGGTACATCCATTTATCAAAAAATATCTCAAGTTTATCTTTCTTTATGGCAGAGTAGTACTCTCTTGGATATAAATCCCACATTTTCTTTATCCATTCATCTGTTGCTGGGTGTATGGGCTGTTTCCAAGATTCAGCTACTGTAAATCATGCTTCTATAAACGTGGGCATTCATGTATCACTGTGGTATGTTACCATTAACTCTTTTAGGGTAACACCTAGCAGGGGAATAGCTGGTCAAGTGGAACCTTTAGTTTAATGTTTTTGAGGAATCTCTACAAATGAGAAGTATTCCTTTTCCCCCTGCAGCCTCGTCAGCATTTGTTATTGGTTCATTTCTTGATGCTAGACATTGTTCCTGGTGTGAGATAGAATCTCAGTGATATTTTAACGTGCATTTCTTGAATGATCAGGGATGTTGAGCAGTTTTCTTTTATTTGTTGGTTGCTTATACTTTATTATCTGAGAAGTTAGGCCAACTAAAATAGATAGGGGATTGCTTTGTAACGTTTTGTAACTTTAGGAAGACTTTAGCATGGCCCTTTGTCCTAACTGAACCCACCCATCTGTCCCTTCTCTGGGATTATAAGGTCTTGCAGGTAAGGTGATCTGTTACTCTCATACATATCCTGGTGACTGATGGAGACATAATTATCTTGGGGGTGTTCAGTTTATTAATGATATGATGTGAAGAGCAGAGATAATATTCTAGGTAACTTTTCTAACAGTCCAGAGTTCTATTCATCATAGTGGCTGGCATTTACAGTAAAATATCTGTATCCTGTATAAAAAATTTAAGGAAGATAATTTAAAGTTGGCATAAAAATCACAGACCTGTTTCCAGTCCCTTCTATTTTCTTTTCCATTTTAATTTCAGTTCTTGTATAATTTTACATACAAGGGTAATACCTTTTCATTTCATCCAGCAAGAAAAGGTCAGGCTCCTCAGATGCTTTTGGCTCCTCATATTCAAACAGAATCATTGAAAGATTTTGATAGAGCTCTCTAGGTATGTTTTTACATTATACCAGATCACTCAATCATTAAACATTTATTTTGACAAACATTTTTTAAAGCTTCTGCTCTTTGCCAAACATTGGACAAGTTGTTGATTTCAAACTTGCCTGACTGAATAATTGAACAATTATTTTATGCCCAGGAAAAAAAAATAGCTGAGCTGTTGTATCATTTTCCAAGGGTTCCTGAAACAAGTTGCTGCACACTTCGTGGTTGAAACAGTAGGATTAGTTTTGTCAGAGTTCTGGAGCCTGCAAGTCTAAAACTAAAGTGTCAGCAAGGCCACATTCCTTCTAAAGGCTCTAGAGAAGAATCCTGACTACTTTTTTGTTTTAAGACAGGGTCTTGCTATGTAGTTCAGGCTAGCTTTAAACTCACTGTGTGAAAAAGGGGATTCAGCGGAATGTCCATTTTATATCTGTGTATTCAAAATGGTTAGGATAGATATATAGTTACATTCTCTTAATGAATAGAGGGATTTGTTCTAAT
>NW_004524910.1:671985-673003 GCF_000260255.1 Octodon degus
GGGGAGGGAATAAACAAAACAAGCAAACATAACACTTTATATAGTTTCTGACATATAGTAGATGTTCAACAAATGTGTGTAATTTGATACAATGAGGACTCATAGTGATCTGCCTGTTTACAGCCTCCCAAGAGCTGGGATTGCAGGCATGTGCCACCACACTCAGTCTCAGTTGCCATCTCAGCACACCCTAGGGGAAGGACCAGCACAGCAGGCCCAGGGATCGAACTCCTGGCCTCTGTGTCTGCTTGCAGTTGTTTAATCCACTGAGCTATTTGGCTGGCCCTAATGAATATTTCTCATGCTCTCTAGCCATTGTGTTTTGTTGTTATTATTGTTGTTTGCAATACTAGGGATTTAACCAGGGCCTTCAAACTGAGCTACATTGTTAGCTATTTTTATTTTTTGAGACAGGATCTCGCTAAGTCAATAATTTTCCCAAGCTGGGCTTGAACTTTTGATCCTCTTACCTCAGCTCTCACAGTTTTGGGATTACAAGTGTCTACCACCACATCCAATTTACATTTTTGTATGCATTCTTTCTTTTTCTTTTTTTTTTTTTTTTTAGAGAAGGAAAGGTTTATTTTAGTTCATAGTTTGTAGAAATTTCAGTCCATAGTCATCTGGCTGCAAGGAGGGGAACAGTCTAAAATATGGCAGACAGGAGGCAGCAAAGCTTACCTTCCATCTTTTCCTTTATATTCCATCCAGATTATAAGCCTATTGATTGGTGCCACCACTCCCAGGGTGGGGCTTCCATTATCCACATAGAGAACTATACTTAACCCATAATCACACCCTTAATCCATATTGACACATGCCACATCCAGCTATCTCCCAAAAGCTTCACCTATAAATGCGTGAGACTTTGGGGAAACATCTATATACAAGTCATAACATACTGAATTCTGCCCATTTAATGGTCACTTCCTATTATCTGTTTCATTCTATTTTTCCTTTTCTGTCTTCTTCTGGATGACATAAATACTATAAAATATTCTATTTAAATTTTATATTT
>NW_004524910.1:675198-679229 GCF_000260255.1 Octodon degus
GATCTACGAAGTTCAGATTCCTGCAGGTGGGTGTTGCTTGGATCTGGCTGCTGTGCTCCACTTTTTCTGCTGCAGCCGTTAGATTTGAGCCCTTTGTGTTACTCTGGCAAGATGTTCTGCTCCTGAATGAGCTGGGTGGGTCTTGCCTCTAGCCTCTTTGCAGGGAGTTCTGCTGAAGGGTTCCTCGCTTGGCCTGCACTCTGGGTCAATTGAGGATCTGCCGGCCCCAGGCAGTCTCACTCACATGTCAGGCCTGGCCTCTGGGACTATTCAGGATCCTCGGGCCCAGGCCATCTCACTCACTCCTGCATTCTTTCTATGCTTGGAGAATTTCCTGCTCTTGTGACTGGCTTCTAAGATAGCACCTAATGACCCCTACATCCTGATATTCACACCATATGTGTCCCTCTCATATTATACCAGGCTTCATTAGAGTAGCCAATAAAACAGTAGAAGTGATTATTTATTACTTTTATGATGATGTTCCAGAAGACTAGGACTTACATTTTGGGCTCTGACTCTCTCAGGTCACTCATTCTGGAGTAGAAATGCTGGCATTTCTTGATGACAGCAAGATACTCTTTTTAGACAGTCCTGCCTAGCAAAAAACTAGTTGTGCTCTCATAACTACCTCAATGTGCTGAATGAACTCAAAATATTTATCTTCCATACTCATTTTGACTCTGAATAAGAGCCAGAAGTCATATACACTGAACCAGATGAATAAGGTGGATAAGCATGCACTGCAATACTTTTATGAATCTTCGTTTCTACTGGATGGCACTTTGCAGCACAAATCACCACACTTTTGATCACAACTCCTAAGGACATGCAAGAGGATTTACAGAACTGCTTCAGAAATTGGCAAGAACTAGTGAATAACTCTGTTCAAATTGAGAGGGATTAACAGCAGTGAAATTTTACTATAAGAAGTCCTTTAAATTTTAAGCATTCACCGTATATTTTGATCAACCCTTGTATAGGCAACGAGTACACATTCTGGACAGCAACCTCAATTAAGCCTTTGCATTGTACAGCTCTGACTATCTTAACTGCAATTTCATGAGACACAACCTGAACCATCCAGCTGAGTGATTCCCAGATTCCTGGCACATAAAAACTGTGAAATAAAACATGTTTGGCCAAGTAGTTGTTCTCTAATCCCCCAGTTGTTCTCTCAGTCCATCCCCATCTTGCCCCACCCTGTCCCACCCTGGATATCCTGTTTGAAGGTAACAGCTGCTTTTAGCACTTGAACTTACATTTGCATTCAAAGCTTCACATACTCAACACTCTTCAGGTGAGTCTCGCTTTTGTAAATCCACTGTAGACTGAAGAAAAATAGAAATGCAATTGATAAGGGGGGAGCCCTACCACTTTAGAAATCTCATCTACTTTTTCTTCCTTGAATAACATTTGCAAGACATTTTCTTTATAAATGTCATACGAAAGGAATAAAACCCCACAAAATAAGCTCTGAATATATTTTTTAATGTTCCAAACATTGTAAAACAAAAAATGAACAAGACTATCTCTTGCTATTTTATTCACATAGTGCTCTTAAAGCGGTCCACAAATTACATTATGTTGCTTTAAACAACTATTTCAAAAGGACAACTGATATGTAATGATCTTTTTTTTAGAACTAAAATAAAATTAAGGCTTGTGTTTTTATTTTAATCAATAGGGGTTAAAGTTATTGTTTAAAAATATAACTCTCTTCTTGTAAATCCTCAAAGTCTGGCAGCCACCCGTAGTTTATTAAAGTTCATTTTTTGCATAAAATCTTCATTATATGAACGGTATGAGTCTCCTTTCAAAACACTAAGCTCCCTCAAAAGAAACCTTAGTTCAGAAGATCCTTCTAGAAATGCAAAATAAGCCTTTGACCTGGGTCTGTCCTGTGTGCTGGTGAACTTGAAAGATTCTAAACCTCCTTGAAAACAAATCTTCTACAAGGAGTAAACTAATGCAGAGGGGAAAAATAGCTCAGTTGCTACACCAACATACTGCCAGGGCTACTGTTTTATATTATAGGAAATAAAGTCCTTATTTCTTATACTGGCCTAGCCCAGAAAAAATATTACTCTTATCCTAACTAGACCTAGTCAGATTCTCTCTCTCTCTCTCTCTCTCTCTCTCTCTCTCTCTCTCTCTCTCTCTTTCTCCTCGCCCTGTCTCTGCACATATTACAAGATCAATATGAAAAGCAGAAAAGTAAGAGGATAGAGAAATGGCAAAGTCCTTCAAGATAGAGAAAACATTTGTGTGATAGAGGACATCACTGGTAGTTCTTGAATAGGAGAATAATGTATGGTCAGTTAATGGCAAATTTCCATGGGAAATCTGAACTTCGATGAGTTTCAGATAGAGAAAATTAGTTTCTGTGCTGAAGGGAGGTAATTCCACCTCCCCTTGATACAAGAGAAAAAAAACGGAAAGTAGTGAGAAGAGAAGAGAGCCAGTAGAGAAGATTCAGGTGCAGCATCATCACCAATTTCTTCATCAGATGAGACTGGATTAGCAAAATAATAGGACCCCAGGGTGTTTCGCTTGTAGTTTGTAGCATAACCACCTGGGCTTTAAGCAATTCTTTAGTAAGCTGTATATAATTCATTTCAGAGTATGGATTTGGTTCTTCTGCAGCTGTCCAAAGAGATTATAAAAGTCTCCAAGATTGTATATAAAATTTGAAAAATCCTGTCAGGCAGTTCTGATATGAGATTCATGGGGAGGCATATTGTGTGGCAGCTGTACTCCAGTCTCTGGCATCTCCCCAGTGTAGATTTGACTCTCGATTCCACTGCTTACTAACTACGTGACGTTGGATGGGTGACTCTGATTTTCTGCATTCCCATCTATAAAATTAGCATGATAATAACTATTTCAAATGATTGTATTAATGATTAAATTAAAAGCACAGTAAGCATAGCCCGGAGCTGTGGGGCTGAGCAATTGCTCAATACGTGTTGGCTATAAACGGTGCACAAGTCAGTCTGCAGAGACCACGCAGGGCACAAGTCTACCTTGTCAGACTTGCCAGGCTCACCATCAAATGAATTTTACAGTTAAAACCAGAAATGTTTTGTGTCCCTGGAGCTGCCTTTCTAAATGCAGGCAGTCAGAAAACAAAATCAAAGCACAGATCTGCAGGGTTGGGGAAGGCACAAGGCCAGCACTGCTCTTAGGGGGCTATCTGGGCCCGGTCATCTAGGATGCAGCCTCTGGGCTCTCACATATGCCCAGCTGCAGAGAAGAGGTTGATGACAGCAAGACTCAGCAGTCACACAGCCCACTTCCCGTGCTGACCTGCTGTGTGAACTTAGGCAAGTATTAAGTTTTTGTGCTCATGTTTTCTCAGTTGAAAAGTGGGCACAGATAATGGTCATATTTTCTTCATAGAGTGTTTATGGAGCTCACATGAACTAAAATATTTAGGGCACTTTTAGAGTCTCTGGCATACTCTACAGCAATAGGCTTAAAAAACTATAGCAAACATAATTGTTACATAGTAATTTTAATAATTGAGAAAGAGACCTCTAGCATTCCAAATTCTGTTTTGCTTCCCAATGAAAACTTTTCAGAATGAGTTTATGGAAAGAAAATGAGAAAGAAGGAAATTAGAGAATGTATCTAATGGTGGAAAAGAAATCAAAGAAATTTGAAATAGGGAGTATTAAGAAGAAACCAATATTATGAAGACACAATTTTGAGTAATATTTATGAAAAATATTTCCTGAAAAAAATACATAGAAAAAACTTGTGAAAATTAATTTGTAGTTATAATTAAGAATACTCAAGAAGAGAAAGAAATCATAAATATATTTAAGATTCAGCACTGAAATTGTGTTAAAATACAATTCACTTGCTTTACAATTAGGTCACATTCAGTAGAAATTTAATTAATGTATTGGTTGATTAAGTGTGATTAAATACTATACTAAACTTAGTAACTGTCCTAGGCCTGATGCTTTGGACAAATGAAAGGTTGACACAAGCATGTCTTATAGTCTTCTGGATAAGACCAAAAA
>NW_004524910.1:679743-695165 GCF_000260255.1 Octodon degus
CACACACACACACAATAAATAAATGTAATAAATAAAAATAAATATTTAAAAAAAATCAGGCACTAGAGTATAGGTCAACCTGTTCTATATTCATTTTCAGCACGGAGAAAAGAAGGGAATTTGCTATAGATGATAAGGAAAGTTGTTGAGTATTTGGGATGATTTTTCTGGCATCTCTTTAGCTGGTTGGATATTATATAATACATGACCACTTGTGGCACAGTTTAACCAATTTGATGTCACTATCTTCTAATCTCTTCTGAGCACACATGGTAGCTGCAGCAGTTTCTCAGATGTGGCTAGGGTAAGGGACATTGGTCATTTTGAAAGGCAGCTCCAGGGATACAAAACATTTCTGGTTTTGACTGTAAAATTCATTTGATGGTAGAGGATACTAAGGTCCATATTTTTCTCAAGCTCAGCAAGCAGAAATCTGACCTCTGCTCTCTCCTCTGGCCTCATTCTAAGTAGATAAACAAATATAGAACCATCAGTGTGTACTAAGAAGACATGACAAAAGAGTGCCAGGCCTCTGACCTGGAACATCACCTTCTGTCCCTCCAGTATACTCCTTGTGTGATGTGGGTTGTAAATGCTAAAACATTTAGAACCTCTATTTTCTTTAAAGTATAAGAAATGGAAGTTACAACTTTGTAGTTGGCAATCATAAAACTAGGAAGTACTTATACAATCTAGAAAGGAGAAATAAGGATTTTGACTATACCAGAACAATCTGCTCCTCAGTATAATTGTTCAGTGACAACAGTTGCATTGACAACAGTAGCTACTCAGTTTCCCAATTGCTTTCATTTCATCTCACAATGAAAATTCACTCCATGCAAGAAAGGATGAAGCTCACAGATTTAAAAAAAAAAGATTGATGACCAAAAAGAGAGAGTGGCTGTCACAAAATATGAGCTCTAAGTCATCTCTATTCTCTTGTCCTGGGTGAATTATACTTCAGTCTCCGAAGCAAGCGTGAGGATGAATAAATACCTCTTTTGGATAATTAGGCAAGAGGTTTGTGGACATTTCAAGGAGTGTTAATCATTAGGAGCTAGCACGGGTTCACAGAGGACCTGTCATGCCACTTGAGCCTTCATTCTTTTGTTAAAGGAATTATTTAGCGAAGAACCAAATCAACCAAAATGATGATTAACAGGAAGTTCTGCCATTAGAAATCCTAAACCACTTTCCAAGTACAAAATCTGGGTCTTGGATCTGAATGTGGTATAAGAACAGTATGAAAGCCTGACAGGATTTTATCCACTGCGTGTTGGGGTGTTGTCACTGACGCAGCGACATAGAAACTTAAGGTACACAGGGAACGAAAAGTCGTACATGTCACACATTGGTCATAAAGCATTTTGAACAACTACATGTAGAAGATGATGCACAGGCTGATAGAGAACTTGTGCAACTCAAGTGAGGAGTAAAGATATTAGATCGTTTTTACTACAGAGGTGATGCAAAGCAGCAATTTAGCATGTACAACAGTGTCTGGAGTCAGTCAAACTCCATCTCAAATCCTGATTGCCAACCACAGGCTGTGGAATCTTGGAAGAAGTCACAAAATTTCTGTCCTCTGTTTTCTTATCTGTAAGATAGAGAAATAATGTGTACTCTGTGAAGTGGTCAGGATTTAATGTGATAATGCACATAAAGTACATGGTATCGAACAATTGTGCAATTACCAGTTCAAATCATTCACGCTGTTACTTGGAGGGCCTCAGAGCTGACTTCAACTATTTGTTTACCGAGGTTATTTTCCTCCAGATGTAAACTGGAAGTTCTCCAACTTTTCATTTTTCAGAATCGCTACCAGGAGTAGTACTCCTGATTTAGTCTATTGTGTGCTGCTATAACAGATTCCCTGAGGGTGAAGAGTTTATAGGAACAAAAGATTATTTTCATATTGTTCTGCTGCCCTGAAATTCCAAGATCAAAGATCCAGCATTGGAAGGGCTTTCTTACTGTGTAGTCATATGGTAAAAGGCAGAGAGACAAAGAGACAAAAGGGAGCTGATCTTCTCCTTCAATAATGACATTAATCCCATTTATGAGGACTACATAAGTTACTTCTTGGCGATCCCACCTCCTCATACTGTTACAATCACAATTATATTTCAACATGAATTTTCAAGGGGAACAAATATCCAAACCATGGAATCTGAGTTGCTTTTTAAGAAATACTTTTATATCTCTGGGTAAATCTCAGGAATCAGCATTTAATAAAAAACCTAGGCAATTTGGGAGCAAAGAGCCAATGAACTTAGTTTTGAGAAATTTTGTTACAAATATTCTGGTCCTGCCTTGCCTCCGTTTTCCTTCTACATACCTTTCTTTTAGTTACCACCTCCTCTGTCCTTTCAAATTTAATCTTTTAAAGACTTCCTAGACTGAAAGTCTCAATAACAATACTGCCTAACAAGGGCACCATGAAAGACTGGTACCCCATAAATGGGTTATTTTGGGGCTGAGATACTCACCTGCTCAGCCTCAGGCCCTACTGGGTCCAAGTGGCCTTGTCTTTTATATCCTTGTTCTGAAATGTTTCACTTTCTGTCTTGCCAAGACAAGTATAAGACTGAGAAGCACTGACTTAGAAATCAGGGTCACTGCATGTTTTTTTCATATATATCTAGGGCCTGTCATGATTTCTCAGTCATAGGAGAGACCTGGGAAATGTTTGTTCAACAAACAAAAGATCTACATTTGGGAGAGAGTAGCATATATTCACAGACTCTATTTCCTCAATTCCCAACTACTCTTTAATCTTCTGTCTATTTGGATCCATCCCTACTGCTCTTCTAGAACTGCAAAAAAATAGGGGTTTGGGATACAAAGATGAATTCTAGACCTATTTCTATTACTAGCTACTTTGGGAGTTGGGGCATTAACATAAATATTTCAGTGGGGGGACACAGTTCATTCCAGATCAGTTTAATTTTATGTTTTGTTTTCCTCCACATTGTTTAGTTCTTCAGTGCCTTTCTCTAGTAGAATATCTTGCAAAAAGTAGAAGACCTCCTAAAGCCTAGACCCAGCTCAGAATATCATATATGTTCTAGTAATCGAAGAAAGTCATAAGGCCAGCCCAGATGCAAGGAAAAGGGAAGTAGACTCAAGTTCTTACTAGGAGGAATGGTAACATTTGGACATTTGGAATGAGAATGAAGTCTGTAGCTGTCTCTTGACTAATCTGCCAATTTATCCTCGAGAAAATTATTTAACCACCTGATTTTCCTTTATCTGCAAAAGTAAATGCATGCATAAACTGCTTAATGATGAGAAATACATTGTTAGGTGATTTTGTTGTTTTCACATTGTAGCATACCCATAAAACTTGGATAGAAGAGCCTACTACACACCTAGGTCATATGGTATGGACTACTGACCCTTGGCTACCAGCCTGCATAGCATGGCACTGAATACCATTGGCAAATGTAACATTATGGTATTTGTGTACCTAACTACAAACAAGGAAAAGGAAAACTGGCATAAAAGATCAAAAATGGTATATTTCTACAGAGTACTTACCATAAATGGAGCTTGCAGGACTAGAAGTTGATCACGGAAAGACAGCAAACATGTGGAGAGTGAAAGTGAAGGCCTAAGGCCATTACTGTATAGCATTGTTGCTATAACATTTTTACACTGTAAACTTTTTAACTTTAAAAACTTTTTTTGGCTTTAGCACTTAAGTTAAAGCACATTGTATAGCTGTCCAAAAGCAGCTTTATTATTTCTTTCTTTATTATTTCTTTATGATTTTATTTAGTACAGGGTCTATAGGGTCTCACTACACATATTGGACTCATAGTGATCCTTCTGGTTTCAGCCTCCCAAGAGCTGGGATTACAGGTGTGCGCCACCACACCTAATCTAGTCTATTTTTGAATTATTACTTTTTAAACTTTTTGTGTTAAAAACTAAGACACAAACACACACAATATCCTAAGCCTACACAGGGTCAGTAACACACACACACACACACACACACACACACACACACACGCATGTTTAGGCCTACTCAGGGCCAAGGTCAGTATCACTGTCTTCCACCTCCACATCTTGTCCCACTGGAAGCTCTTCAGGTACAGCACAGTGACATGTATGGAGCTGACGTCTATCATAATAATGCCTTCTTCTGGAATTCCTCATAAGACCCTTTCTGAGGTTGTTTCACAGTTAACCTTTTCTTTAATATGTAGAAGGAATACATTCTCATGATTAAAAGTATAAATGCACAAACCAGCAACAATCATTTGTTATTATCAAGAATCATGACCTATGAGTAATTTAGGTGCTATACCTTTGTAGCTGGCAATGTGATAGCTTGTTTATACCAGCACTGTCACCGCCTATGAGTAATGTATTGAGCTACAATATTCTGACAGCTAAGATATCACTGGATAACAGGAATTTTTCAGCTTCATTATAACCTCAGGGGACCCATGTCATATATGCAGTTCATTATTGATCCAAACTTTGTATGTGGCTCATGGTTGCAGCTCCTACTCTTGGATGTTAAAATAATAAATTAAGAAAATGTGTTCCTTACCTAGCACACTGTAGTAGATCCATAATAGCAACAATGATACACTGACGGAGCCCGTATGATGCCTCAGCACTGTTCTAAGTACTTTAAATGTACTGCTTTAAGTAATGTCATTAACAATTTAGTGATGCACAAGGTAATATTTTCTGATGAGAAACCCTAGGCACAAACATCCTAACTTGCACAAAGTCGGTTGCTTAGTAACTATTCTAATTCTTGAATGTCTCACATCCAAAGGAGATTTATCTTTTTGTTAAACTTTATTTTACAGTTGATGGTTGATGTTGCCAATTATCTTCTATTAAACACTCCTCCCACCTAGACTGCCATGATTCACCTCTGTCCAGATTTTCCCCCTTCCTGATTTCTACTTTTCATTTTAAATGGCCAGCTCTTCTCCCATATTTGCAGCTCTTCTTTCTTGAAGGAAACGATTCAGTGCGGTAGCTTAATTTCTGCCCTTCCACTGATGAGCGCTGGTCTCTTCTTTCAATGCCAGGCTAATACGTCTAAGTGCAATCAGGGTCTGACACTCAGCTAGTGCCTTTGGTCAGATGTAACTATATGTTACCTGGTTTCTTGAAGTCATTTCTTAACTGAAATTAATCACCATCAGTTCTATTTTGACACAGTGGCCTCAGTGATATCTCTCTGGGGGCTTCCACACACCCCTCCCTTCACTTCTCCGCCAGCCCTAGCATCAGGTGCTCTCCATTCCACCACCATCACACAGCCTCACCTCTTTTAAGTGTTTTTCCTTTGGAAGACCAGCACTTGCTCAAATTCTTCCATGGACTTTTTGTTCTTTGGTTTTGGGGGTTTTTTTCCTGGTTGGTTTCTTCTCTCTCATTTTCCTGGTTACCTGTCTTTTCACAATTCTATGGCATTATCTGTATAACTTTGCATTTTTTCTACTATTCCCATACAAGCACCTTCAAATTCTAGCACCATTCATAGCAGGATTTCAAACCTTGCCTGTGAATGAACACACTAAGGAATCCTGAATTACTTTTCTGCACAATATGATTTGCTATGTGATGTTCCTAGAGTCAGCATAATCTTATGGTTAAAAGTGCAGTTGCCAGTTGTAGAAACTCTCAGAATTATTCTAGAATGGAGCTGGATAACACCAGTATCATAAATATGTAAAAGAAAATGAAAGCTGTTCCCCTCTGCATGATCCTGGGCAAGTGGCACTTTCCTGCGTCCTTAATTTTTCAATGACAACATGCAGATAGTAGTTAAACAGAGCTCAGGGAAATGAATTGTATTGCATATCCAAGGAACTTGTGGCACAGTGTCTGGTACACCACAAACAGCTCAACACTTCGTGGTTATTGCTGGGCTCATCACCTGAAAGACAGGAGAGGAGATGAAGGAGAGGTGATTCCCAAACACCTTGACTTCTATGGTACTCTTCCTTAGGTGCTAGAGACTCACTGGTAGCCCTCGGATATCAATCAGTTGCTTACAAAACCAGCCAGGATCCGTGAAACCCCCAGGCAAGCCTCAGCAGCTTTCCTGGGAGTCATTTGGTCCTAGTTTTGGTGTGAGAGTCTACTTTCTCCAAATCATCACAGTGGTCAAAATTCTTCCTTTGCTGGCAAATCTTGGCCCTAAACCACGTAAGCGGGCATCTGGAAACCTTAGGCCCGGTGGTTGCTGCGCAGGCGGCGCTTTCCAACTTTGAAGCAGGCACGCTGATCTCCACGGATGCTGTCCATACAGCACCCTTACAGCTCCGCATCCAAGAACATGGCCTGGACACACACTGCTAGGGTTATGGGGTCTATGTGGGGTTTGCCTTAGAGCAGAGAAGGATGGCAAGAGCGCCTACAGCGCACCCGACTCACACACTACGAGCCTGGGCGCGGCTGCTTTGCGCGCTGGGTCCCAGGCCGAGTCCCGCGCTCCTCTAAGGAGTGGGCGAGCGCCTGCAGTCCCTGAGCGGCGAGGGAGCGGGGACCGCTGCTATCCTCCCCGGCTGCGCGCAGCCTTGACCCGGCCCCGCCCCTGGCGGCCGCTAGTGGCGGGCGGAGCGCGCGGAGCTCTGCGCGCTAGGTTGTGCGGCGCCACCTCCCCTTCGCGCGGAGGGAGGGACTGAGGGGCCGGGCGGGAGCGGGAGAAAGCCGGATCGACCCGCTGGCGAAGAGCTGCATGCAACCGGTGGGAAGCCGGGCCGGCGGGGGCTGGGGCTGGGGTTGGGGCTCTGACCGGTCCCTGGCGGGCCCCGGGCGGTAAGCGCGGACCGCCCGGAGGCGGCGGCTGCGAGCTGGCAGGCGGAGGGCTGTCTCCCGCGCCCGCCTGCCCGGCGAGGTCCGAGGATGCGGGGGGGGCGATGCCCGGGGCCAGGGACGCGCTCTGTCACCAGGCGCTGCAGCTGCTGGCCGAGCTCTGTGCCCGTGGGGCCCTGGAGCACGACAGCTGCCAAGATTTCATCTACCACCTGCGGGACCGTGCCAGACCCCGGCTCCGCGACCCAGGTGAGTGCAGCCGCCGCTGCCGTCTGGCGCAACCGAAGGGCCCTATGCTGGGACTTGGGGCCGCACCCGGGCCTGAGGCAGAAGAGCGACGCGCACCGGTGGAGGGCAGGGGTGGCCACCCAGCCAGAAGAGGGATCAAGAAGCCGTGCACCGTGGCCTGAGGCTGGAACCCGGAGAAGACCCGGGAGGTGGCTGCTGTGCGCAGGCCGAGTCTGGGTGGGCTGGGGCAGGGTGTAGCGGAACCACGCCCGCCACCTGCGCTCCGGTGGGGGCCAGGGCTCCTGAGGTCTGCTGCCGAGCTCTGAGCTGCGCGCTCCACTTCCCCAGCTCTGTGCCTAGAATGAGCGGAGGCCGCCGCGGCCTCTCAAAGCTGTACCAGGGGGATGAGGCCAGAGGAAACTCTGGGAAGTTGGGAGATGGAGACGGCCCCGAGCCGAGGCTGAGTCCCACTGGGAGCTGCTCACCCTAGCTTCTGAGTGCCTACTTCTTTTCTTTGATCTGGGGTGAGAAGGGAGGGTTAGGATCTGGTTGAGACAATGGGCTGGGGTCTGGAGCTCTGGGTCCTGGACACCCGGGCCTGAACCAGTTCCCCTCGAGTCGCAAGGTGCAGAGGCAGCCTGGGCCTGGATGTTTGCTTCTCCTCGGTACCCCCACCAAGCCCACTAGGGTAGGTGGGCTCATCAGTCATGGCTTGGACACCTGAACTCACCCTGATGAAAGTTACAAACCTCCTAAGTTTGGAAAGTTCATTTATTTTGGCATTTGACCAATTAAGGTTGGAAGTAGGCGTTTTAGTGGAGCTATTTGCCCTCTCCAAGTGCTCTGTACTGCCTGTGTCTTCTCATCCACTACTGATCACTAGTAAATGCATTCCTTTCAAATACTTCTCACTTGTAAACATAATTTTCTCGAATATTCTCCTGATTTAAATACTTTAAAATAAAGGCATATTGTAGTTGGATTGTTTAAAATGGGATGAGAAAATGACCTTTCTTTTTTTATTCCTGTGTATAAATATTGGCAAGGAGCTATTGCTGTACAAATTATTTAATACGACTTTCCTTCATTTTAAGTCAATCTATTATATAAAAATACATTTGCTCGAAGGATAAATTAGAGATTTATCTGACTCCTAAAGAGATTCACAAGAAGTCTAACTTAAATAGCATATCCTTGATAGAATATTCAAAATGCAGGGTGAAGGCAGCTATTAAAAGTTTATAACAGATTTTCTGTACTCAAAGCCTTTTTTGTTTCTCTTGAAAAATAAAGATTATTATTCCTCCCGATCTGGGGTTCCATCTATTAAGTTTATCAAAGGATTACTTCAAAGGGGAGGATTAAGGGGAGGTGTGCTGATCCCAGTGAGGTCCTAGGAGGTTTGATGTCCAGCAGCCTGTGTGTTGGTTCTTGCTGGATGCAACATCCAGTGTAGACCACAGATGAGAATGGGAGTGCCTCCTGTCGCCAACAGGCGTCCAGGAAGGTGTCCCAAGTGTGGGCAGCTGTATCCTTACACAGCAGGAACAGGATCACTGTTTAACATGCTTCATTCCAAGCAAGTATTAGTGCTGCAGCCTCTCCTCCCTTCCTTACCCCTTGATGTGCCACGTGTGCTGCTTGTTACCTCACAGGAGAGCTCATCTTTGACTGCAGGAGAAGGTGGATGAAGCCTGCCTCTGAGCTGCTTGCTGACCTGTTTTCTGTCTCTGCTCTTTTTAGTCCAGGAGTTAGGTTCTGTTCTCGGGCTCTCCTCTGCTGCACTGAAGAATCAGACTCCTTAGGAGAGGAACGTTATTCCTTGGGTAGGAAATAGCACTAGATAAGCCGGCCTTGCTGCTCTTAGAGTTCTTGAAAGCAACACTCTGCTTTCTTAAACTAGGGCACATGGTTTTGAGGTAGCTGCATGCCCCTCTGGCTCTTTGGTTTGTATCTGAAAGTAGCCTGCTTATGAGGCAGAAGGGGAGTCATTGGTGGCAAGGGGAAGGTAAGAGGATATGAGGCTGAAGAGTACATCACAAGAGCACCCTCTCCTTCAGGGCACTTCGGCTCAAGCCAGTCTCCCTCCATTTCCTTCCTTCTTCGCCTGTTCACATTACTTCTTACATCAGATGCATTTATCTCCATCCCTCTGAAGCTGTTTGTCCAAGCCAAGAGTGGCCTTAATCTCTGAGCCCTAAAAGCTAAGTGGTTGGACAAGCTGTACTGCACAAAACTGTGCGAACAGCGCCCCTGCTATTGTCAGTTGGAACCAGAACAACTGAGTACAGCAGCCCGGAGACATGGGCCCTGAAGGCAGTATTGCTGTAAATGGATGACTTCCGTTTCTGTAAAGGAATCCATGCACTTGGCCTGTTCTACCTTTCTGTGGATATTATGTATTCATGGTTACCCAGCAGTAGCTAGATTTTCTCAAGCTCCATGAAATATGTTAGTTAGAAAAGGAGAAAAACAGATGCAATTCCCAGTAAAGAGTCCCATTGCTTCCAGGATGTTCATTTATTTCAGAGGTAAGGTAAGGCTAGTGTAAGGTTATAGGCCAGGATACATGAAGCAGAGGTAAAAGCAAGTACAGTGGGGCCAGGGAGATGGCTCATTGGAATAAGCGCTTCCCTTGCAAGCACAAGGGCCTGAGTTCAATTCCTGGTTCCACACACACACACACACAAAAAAAGCAAACGCAAAGGTTCAGAGGCAGGAGCACCACTGCTGTGATATAAGGAACAGTGACTTCAAGAGAAGCTGGAGCTGAGAGAATGTTAAAGGAACATGGTTAATAGGTGGAGAGGGGAGGTCATGTAGGGTCTCCTAAACTAATACAAGGTGTTTGGTTTTAATTGTGAATGAGCTATAAAACCTAAGATAGTGTTGAGCAGAGACATGACAATACTGGATGCTATGCTGAGAAAATAGTGTAGACAAGGGTGAAGACCAAGAAAGCTGTTAGGAATTTAGTTCAGAAATTCAGAAGGAGATAATCATTTAGGATGGGTCAGGGTAATTGTAATGGAGATGGTGGAAGTGGATTACAGGCACCACTTGAAAGTACAAATTACTAGTATTTATTGAGGCAAAGGGATGTGAAGGACAAAGATGAGCTAAGGATGACCCCAAAGCCTTGTGACCTAAGCAACTCCATTTACTAGCAGAGGATAATTTCAAGAAGAGAGATGGAATGGGGAGGACAATCAGGAGGCTTCTATTTTGTTTGGTTTCTAGCTTTTTTATACACATTGTGTATGATGACTCTTTAAATAATCAAGATGTCTGGTAGTTGAACAGTGACCTGAGGTATGATCATTTTTAACATCTCCAGCTGGTCTATGTGCATAGCAATAGCTAGAGATTACACTGTGAAGAGGCTAACTGGTTTTCCATCAGCATTTATTATTAGAAAGGTTTTCTGTTTAGGGAATTAAAAGCACTCTTAATCTTCTACTTATCGATTTTGATTATACTTTAGGTAGTCAGAAAGAGTCCATCCTTCTTCTTTATTACAGCCTGTTGGCTATGAGGAGGTAAATCTCTAAATTTCTATAGACCTATCATTTCCACATAAGCAATTGAAAGGAGGATTGGATCATGTAATCTGTAATTTTAAAACAGAGTTTGACATTTTCCTGTTTTTCTTTTAGGCGGCAGGATACAGCCACGTTTTTGCCACATACTGTATGTGGGTTGTTTTACTTGGTTCTCCTAATGATCTTCCAAGACTTTGCTGCCCAGGGCACTGGGGCATGGGCAGCAACATTTATAACTTGTTAGCCGTGTGGAATCTCAGGCCCACCGAGACCTATTGAGTAAATATCAATCTGCGTATTTACAGAATTCTCAGGTGAGATGTAGGCATATTAAAATTCAAGAAGCATGACAGAGATGATACCCACACATGTAAATTGAGGTGCAGAGAAGTAAACTCACTTAAGGCCATGAATCATTCCATTAAAAAAAAAAAAAAAAAAAAAAAAAAAAGAGTTGGGTGTAAGTCAAAGGAGCTTGTTAGGTAGTCACATCTACAGTCTTCTCAGGCATCTGTAGGATAGTACTTCCCAGCTCTCATGAAACTAAAATATAAGAATGCTCAAGTCTTTTGTATAGAGTAATGTAGTGTTTGCATACAACTTATGTATACCTTCCTATCATCTTTAGAATGCTTATAATACTGAATACAGGGCTGAGGATATAGCTCAATTGCATAGCCCCTGCCTCCCAAGTGCAAGGCCCTGAGTTCGATTCCCTGTACCCCCCCCAAAAAAAGATACTGAATACAATGTAAATTATATGTAAATAGCTATTATACTGCATTATTTATGGAATAATGATGAGAAAAAGTGTGTTTATAGTTAATACAACTTTATTATGAATATTTTGATCTGTGGTGGGGTTGGAGAATTCGTATCAAACCCTCAGCTACAGGAGGCTGACTCTACGAAGAACTTACAAGTTGCTCTCAATGAAAATTTACTAGATATTTTATATAACAGCCATTTCAAGATCTACTTTCTGTATTCCATACTTGTGTAATAGGTTTAACTCCAAGTGGAGGTTAAATTTTGTGTAGTTACAGAGATTTACCTTGGTGCTATAATTATGAACAGACACTGGCTTTCCATTGTTGGTTCCAACTTCACATTTTAGAGATTCTTCACATACTCTTGATGTTTGCATCCAAGGTCTATAAAATGTTCGCTGAGTCAGAGGTAAATATAATTTTATTCAGGAAAAAAAAATTTAAAAGGCTAATGGCTTTTAACTTCAGCTGCTCCTAGAAATACTTAGGTAACTCTTAACAAGAATAGCTAAAACCACAAAAACCTTACAGAGACTGGGATGTATTCTAAACCAATTAAATCAGACTCTGAGGATATGACCTGGTATCAGTATGTTTTTTAATTCCTCAGTTGATTATACAGATACAGATCAACTTTTGAGACCAAGAGGTGAAGGATGAGTCCTTAGATTCTCAGCTCACATTTCTTTTTCCCCAGAATTAGGAAAGATGACATCAAAAACCAGGGAACTTGTCAGCTAACCTTGTACAGTTTATATCTATATCACCTGATTCCTTTTCCTGATAAAACTGTACCACAGTTTTATCTTGAGGGCTCTAGAAAAATATCATGAGACTCTCTTATGTCCATCAAATTTGAAAGGGGAAAAAAACACATCAGAAAATCTTGTCCAAGTACTGTTTCTTTAAAAGGTAGCAGGTGTGGAGCGCTCAGTAATGTCACCTTGTGTGGAATGACAGTGAAACAATTTATTAGCAGATGCACATGTAAAATAATAATTGGACATAGTTTCTAAGGAAAAATCTTAAAGATGATCTTCATAACTAAATATGAGACTTAGCTCAAAATTTCCAAGACAGTCAAAAGAGAATCGATCTTAGAACACTGGATTTTGATGATAGGCTTTGGTGCGATTATGTACAATGGTGTTAACTTTTAAAAATTAATGTTAATTGCAATCAGAAATAGTCTTGTAAGGAATGAGTGGCATCTTGGATGCACAATATGTGAGGATCCAATTTACATTTACTTCAGTGACATTTTAGGGCTTCTTCATAAATATTTTATTTAAACAAGTGTGTTTTCATCTCTGTGGGATTCCTCTACATGGACCCGTGAGTGGTTTAGTCCTGAGGTAATTATCAAGAGGGAAAAACAAAAGCACACTGTGGCAAAGGCATCCCAGGCAGTGCTGTGGCCAGCTGCATCTCTAAGAATAAACAATCAAAAGCACACACTGTTTGATGTGGGCAAAACTCTCAAAGAAAAATTAAACTGACACCTGAGGGAAATCACCCTGAAATTATCTATTATGTGGAAAGCACAGGCGTTGCTTTCACAAGAAATGCATCCTGGCACTTGTGTATTTGTGTGTGCAAGTGCGATTTTCTGTATGGTTGACTTACAAAAAATTCATAATCTCTTAACAGAGAGACTGGAGAGAACTCACAGGTTAACCCACTAACGTACATAAAGAAAGAGGAAGTGCTTAGCAATGCAGAAGCAGGAGTGGAATCTCATTTTAAAAGGTGAAGTAGGAAGCGTGTGTTTCTGCTTTCTGAATGCAGTCACAACTTGAGTTGCAGACAGGTTTGCCCTGTGACCGTGGATCTTCCTGGCAACCACAATTGTCCATCATGACTTTTTGTTTCAAGTATTCCATTTGCTCAGCTCTAGGACTGGTTTCAATGGAAGCAAAGGCTGAAGAGTAGGCTTTGCAGACCTCCTTGAAATACGCCCGCAGCCTGTGTGTGTATTTTATCATGCACAACCTTTTTCATCAATACTGGTAGGACCATACCTGAAAGAAAAGAAAAATTGCCTGGAAACCAACATGACAAAGTGGATTAAGCAAGAGCTTTGAAATCTGAATCTGACTTTATATGTCCTAGTTTAGTGAGCTTGAGCAAAACATTTACTTTCCATTTTATTCATCTGTGAAATGGTACTGGGTGGTTACTATAGCACAAAGCAAAGAGCAAGGCCAGCCAAATAGCCCAGCAGATTAAAGCACTTGCAAGCAGGCACAGGGGTCAGGGGGTTTGATCCTGGGCCTGCTGTGCTGGCTCCGCCCCCAGGGGCGCACTGAGAAGGCAATTGAGACAGGGCGGGGCGTGGTGGCACATGCCTGTAATCCCAGCTCTTGGGAGGCTGTAAACAGTGAATCTCTATGAGTCTGATCTAATAGTGAGACCCTGAACACCCTGTAGACCCTTCCCTAAAATTAAAAAAAAAAAAAAAAAAGGCCAAGAACAAATGCTGAAGTAACTGCCTGATAAGTAGGTATCATTGGGAGTGTGTCACCCGCCTATGTTTTTTTTTCAGCCGTATCTATGAGTGCATGTATGTTTTATCTATTTGTGATCACTTTGTAGGCAAATTTTTCTTCTACTTTTTTGTAGACATAGCATTTTATCAATGTTTATTAGCTCTATGTCCCTGGACATATTATTTAATCTCTGTGTCCTTGTTTATCATCAAGAAAATGTATTACTAATATTCGGGTTACTAGTATCCTGATAAAATATAAGATGGCAATTCAATTTAAATTTTAGGTAAGTAACATATAAAATCTGTATACAAAATAGTTATACATTGTTTAAACTTCAAATTGAACAAATCATCTTTTATTTTTATTTGTGAAAGCTAGAAACCTCATACTCATAAGCTATTTCATACTGCATGTCAAATACTTAGCATAATACCTGCCATATAGTACATGCTCAATAAATATTAGTCATTAGCTATTATTACTATTTAATAATAATTGCCTTGACAATCATTACTGTATTATTATTATTATTATTATTATTATTATTATTTGGTACAGGGTCTTACTACACAGCTCGGCTCATAGTGATCCTCTTGTCTCAACCTTTCCAGCACTGAGATTCGCACACCACACCCAGTTTTGATGGCTGTTCCCAGGGCTGACACAGTGTGTGGTACAGGGAATCGAACTCAGATCTTTGTATTCACCAGGCAGGCACTTAGACTACTGAGCTATCTCCACAGCCCTGCTATCGTTGTTTACCATGGTAACTATATATGTTCCAAACAATAAGTGTTCTTTCTTTTACTTACGATTTGTTTGGGAACGTTTATAGGTTCTCATTTTTCAAAAATTTAGGTATTATATCTATGGTCCTTTCTTTGGGGAGAAAGTTTAATAACAAATTATCAGAAATGACTTTTAGAATCAATTCAGTGAGCTCTGCTACATGTCAACAGTACATCCACTAATAGTAGGTGGCATAATGAGAAAAAAGTTTGCTGATTCAACAGAGTTTTAGTAGCTACCTAGTTGTTTCAATGTGTGTTTTCTTGTTGGCAGCATTGAGTAATTTGAATATTTCAAAACACACTTATATTTCCTCTTATTGAATTTTCTGATTACTCTCTACTTGTGCCAACTTTTTGAGAATCGCAATATTTTGCTTACCAATTTATGAGTTAGACTATAAATATTCTATCAATTTAGCTCAGAGAGTACTGCATAGTGAGTTAACTCAATTTGTTTAAAAATGAACCCATTGCACTATACTGCCTTTTAAAATTTCAGCAATGCATTAATATATGCAGATCCATTGTAACATTCTTTTTCAATAGAAATTACTCCCTTTATTTATACAAAACATGAAAAGTATATACTTTTTATCTTTTTAATTTTTTTGCCTATGACCTAATTCTACCTTTTGCTTATGTAGCTTTTATTCTAGCTGCACTGATTTAATCAATCTTTTCTACTTAGAATAAGTTAAATTCAAAAACCATTCACTAAGGGCCTCTTAAGTGTCACATACCAGGTTAGGCATCAACAATTCAAAGATACCTTAGATAAGCATATTGCCTCTATGGAATGGAGAT
>NW_004524910.1:695265-711414 GCF_000260255.1 Octodon degus
ACAATGTAGGAAAGAGGAGAGAAGTAACTAGCTGATTGTGTGGGTCTGAAAAGACTTCCTAAGGAAGTTTGCTTTGGATGGAGCATTCCCTGGAAATTTGTGGGTGGGATGGGCATTCTAGGAAATCACAAAGGGCTGCGGAGGTAGCTCAGCGGCATAAGCACCTGCCTGGCAAGTGCAAGGTCCTGAGTTCGATCCCCTCCCCCCCACCCCCGCAAAATAAAGGCAATTACAAAGGCTACAAGACAGGAGAAAAGGAAATCCTTGGAAACTGTAACTGCAGTTGTGCTAGGAATATTGAGAGGTCATAAGGTTCTAGTAAACGCTGGTCAGTCATAGAGGCCTTGTGAGCCATTATGACAGTCCATGAAGGACTAGACTGAAGCAGTCTGGCACAGAAGTCTTGAAAACATAGTTTACTATGGAGAGCACTAAGCGTCCCTTCTCTCCAGGAGAGTTCTGGGTAGGAGAAGTCTTGAGTGTAACTGCTCAAGTCTCCCATGTTCTTCATGGCAAATATGCTCTAATCTATGTCGATGATGTTCTTTATGTCCCAGGTAAGGCACTTACAGATTGCAGTCCCTGAATGGGAGATGCCTAATTTATATGCCCAGTCATGTTACCCTGAAACTCAAGTATAATTATCTCACGTAATTGTAAAAATTGCCATTAGCAAATGTAGTCATCTGGTTCAAACATCTGGGTTCCAGACATAATTTCTGACTATGCCAACAGTGACATCTTGCTTCCTTGCCTGGTTATTTAGTGATGGAAAAGCAATATGTTCAGTTGCACTGCAATCATTTTATCTGTGGACACACACAGTCTGTTTCCTTTGGTGTCCCTGGGCCCAGGAGAGAGCAAGCACGGCAGGCCTTCCCAGTGCCCACCGCACCATGCTGCAGACATGGTTCTGTTTTCTTTATACAGAAGTTGTCAAGTGACAGGAACAAATCTTTAAGGTATGGATGCCCTTAGATGGGTCACTTACTACTTTCCAAGTCTGTTCCCACTCTTCCATAGATGAGAAACCTACATCCTATCCCTGACATACTCTAAATAAGAGACAAATTTGCTGTCATCTATCTTCAACCCAGACTATGGAGTGGTTCTGTAGTCCCACAGCTGACGCAAATTGAAATGCATTCAGTAGTCAGATATGTCCCTTAATTGTGATGAGCAAAGTGTGTGAGGCACAATGAAAATTACATTATGTTTAATTTTTCAAAAACTAAAAGACATATTAGCATGGATCCCCTCAAAATACTCCTCTTGCTTTGAACACACTCATCCTGTCATCCTTGTCATTTTCTGAAGCAATTCTGGAAGTCCTTTTTCATGTCACGCTGTTGTGGCTGCCTCAATGCCCTGAACTGATTCAAAACACTGACCTTTAGTGATCATTTATTAAAATAACTTTATTGAGAAACAAATAAGTGATCATTTTTTACTTTGGGGAATTGCCAGAACTCACACAGTTCCAAATCTGGTAGACAAGGTGGATGAGGACACAGCACAATGTTCCTCTAAGCCTGCCTTTCTGCTGGATGACACTCAGGTGCTACACTTACTGTACTTCTTATCATATCCCATAAAGACACTCAGAAAAGACAACTACCAGCAAGGGGCAAAGATGATGTAATATGTGTACTCAGAGTGAGAGTGGAGTGTTTGGAGAGGGATTCATGGCAATGTATCTTTTACTGTAATAAACCTTTCAAATTATGGCATTCACTAGTTTCTGATCATGCCAAGTGTATGCAGTCTGTGTTGACCAAAATGTCATGTGGCACATAACTGTATGTACAATGTCAAGATAGGCATTATACACACACACACACACACACACACACACACACACACACACTTATTTATACAAGCAAACCAAAGGCCATCCTCATGAAACTTGGATGTGGCAAGAGGAAAATTTGATAATATATAAATTAATTATACAGTTACATGGTAATAAGTGCTACAGAAAAAAAAGCATGGAAAGAGAATAGGGCATGGAAACTAAAATGGTATCATTGAGAGGTTGATGTATGAGTTTAATTAGAAGAAGAAGCAAGATGTCAGAAGGAGATGCAAGAGAAAGACGTCCGCAGACTAGGGGAAAAAGCATCCCAGGTAGCGAAATGGAAGATATGAAGGCACTCAGGCAAAAGCATGGCTGGGTAGGTTCAGGTATTAGCCAGGGACCAGTCAGGTTGTAGCATGGAAATGGTCAGAAAGGTGATACCAGGCTGATGTTAGAACCTATACGCCTTAGGCTTACTTTGCCCCAGTAAGATAGAAAGCCAATAGAAATGTTTCGGCAAAGAGAGGACAATATCTGATTTAGGATGAGGAAGAATCAGTCTGAACAGATTGTAGGAGGCTAAATATGGAATCAAGAAGAGCAGTTTTGAGATTATTGGGAGACTGTAGATGAGAGATGTAGTGGCCTGGGTTAGACTGAAAGCAACAGAAGTAGTAAAACGTGGTTCAGTTCTGGGCAGCCTGAAGGTAGAACTGACAGGATTGATGATGATTGGATGTAGAGTATAAAAGAGGAAAACAAAGTGGCTCCAAGACCACGGCCTGAGTAGCCAAGAGAAGAGTGTTATGAGAATTAAGTTTGAAGGCACTGATTTGGAGCTCAGTGTTGGGTGCATCAAGTCGGAAACACTTATGAGTAACTGGAGTGGAAAAACAGACTATGAAAATGGATGTATGAGCCTGGAGTTTGGAAGGCTGATTGCTCTGGAGAGGTAAATATGGCAGTTGGTGGCACAGAGATGATGTTAAAATGAGCCTGACTGAATGTGGGAAGGCTATATTAATAGAGTTCAGAAGGGTCCTAAGACTGAGTTCTAGCCTCTCTAAGAGGTTGGAGAGGAGTTAAAGAGTCACAAAAGGAGACTAATAAAGAGAACAGAAATGAAGGAGAAAAATGCAAGGAAGAATGTTGACTTAGAAACCATGCTAAAGAAGTGGATGTACCAGAGAAGAAGGAATGAATAGCTGTAGTGAAGATGTCCTCGGTTCAATGGAAGGAGGACCAAGTACTGACTGCTGCAGTCAGAGAGGTGAAGAGGGGTAGGAATAAGAGCTTGAACAAGTGCCTTCAGGGAGATAGTGGGGACAGATCTAGAAGCTGTGAATGTTCTTGCAGGTTGTTTTTCTTCAGAAAAGAGAAATGGAATGCTAGTCATTCATGGTGGAGCATAGAATCAAAGAATGTTTATATTTTGTTTAAGTTAGGAGAGTTAGGAGTAGTGATATAAATGATCTAATATAGAGGTTAAAAATTTGTGGTATAGAATAAAGGAAGTTTGCTAGAGTGCTGTCTTTGGGCAGACAATTAGATATACTTCCCAGGAGTTCAGGGAAGAGAGTCTGGACTGCAGACAGACATTTAGGCTCCAAAGATAAAATTTAAACCCAAGAAATTAGGTAGGATTTCAGCCTGCTTAGCAAAACTGGGAGGCTTGTCCACAACAGAAATTTATTTTTCATACTTGTGGAGGTTGAGACCTCCAAGATCAAGGCGCCATGAAGTTCAGAGTTCCATGAGATTCACTTCCACCTACATTGTGCCTTCGCTCTGTGTCCTCATACAATGGGAGGGGATGGCAAGCTCCTGTGACCTCTCTCTGTTATGGCTTATATTTAGATGTCCCACTATGGTTCATACACTCAAAAGTGGGGCTGATGGAAGGGGTTTGGATGAACAGGATGCTACAGCTGACTTGCTGTTAGGAGGTCAGGTCTTGTCAGGGGGATAGGTTTCTGGTAGTGTGACCTGGAAAGGTACATCTCCCCCCATGGCTCCTATCTTTCTGCTTCCCAGCCCCCATGATGTGAGCAGTTTTTCTTGGCTGAGGCTCTCCACCAAGGTGTACTTGTGTTTAAGCTTGCTGAAATGAAAATGGGTTGAAACTTCTGAACCGTGAGCCAAAATAAACCTCTCCTCCTTCCTTAAGTTATAGTGTCATGTATTTTGGCCCAGCTGGCAAGGAAAGTGACTAAGACAGGCACCATGCATGAGGACTTTGCCCTTATTTTCTAATCACCTCCCCAAAGGCTCAACTCTTAATAAAATCACAATGGGAGACACAAGTTTCAATAGATGAATTTGGAGGCTTTCATGATTTTCCTCATAACCTGCATCACACTTCCCAGATGTCGTGTGTACTTTTATCTGGCTTTCTCCTTCTTTTTCTATTTTACTTGACCCAAGCTCACTCTCCAGAGGCAGTTTCTCTCACACCCTTCATTTTTGCCTTCTCCAATAAGCTTTGCCACTGCTAAAAATACATGAATTTGGGGAAGGCATAATTGCTCAGATTGCCACACTTAAAAAAGCAGCAAACGGGTTGCCGTGAGCTTTTCACTGGCCCGCCCTCACCCTGCTGAGTGCACCCCTCCTCCTACCTTATCAGGCCCACCTTCACTCTGCAGAACTTTTTTTTTTCAGGCAACTTTTTCTTCTTGAGCTCTTCTTTTACACTTTTCTTCTTTTGACTTTAACTAAGCTAAACTTATACCTTCAAACAACAACAACAACAACCAGACAGAGAAATGAATCAAAATATAAAAGAAGTCAAGCAATTGGTTGGAGGTCAGGAAGATGAGGAGAAATGAACAAGGAAAAAAGGACCAGCAAATAACACGGGAAGAGTCTGGAGGATGGTGGCCCGGGAGTGAAGAAAGCATTCCTGTACCAAGGGAATGATCCTCCGCAGGACGTACAGGTGATGGGTCAAGTGAGGGACCATGGCACTTGACAACATGAGACTCACTGGTGACCTTGAACTAACTGATTTTGGAAAAATGGTGCGCAGTCAAGGTCAGTGAAAGTCTCACTAGAATCTCTTCAAATGAGTATGAGGGGAGAGAAATTGAAGAAGAGAAATATAAGCAATTTTTAGTTATACTGAGAAGAGAAGGAAGAAAAGAAAATGATTCAAAAGATAGGTTTTTTTAAAAAAGAAAATAACTGTATTTGTATGCTGGAGAGAAGGAAAAATGACAGAGAGGACTGAACGCCTGGAGTGACGTGCTGAGTAGGTGAGTTTTTCAACAGTTTATTCATCGCTAAGGAGTCAAGATAGAATACGTAAGCAGGATAGGAGTTATAATACGAGCATTTCATAGAAGTTTGCCTTCTGATTGCTTTTCTACCCTCAGTAAAAGGGAACAGCAAGGTTAGAAGCTGAGAGTCAGGATGGGTCAGAAGGAATTGTCTAGGAAAATGGGAAAGGCAGTGGATCAGGGATCTGGAGTATGATTGGCATTTGATACTAAGGGCTTCTTCAAGTTGGTGATCATGAAATTAAAGTGACATCCATCAGCAAAGACATATGTTTTTCTCTTTTGTGTCCAGCTATGTTTGTGCAGGCAAGGAAGGTATATATATATATATATATATATATATTTGATAGTGTTTGGTTTGGAGTAATTATAGTGACTAACTTAATTTCATTGCCACAAGGACGGAATGTGTATATGTAAGAATACTGGGGCGGATTAATGAGTTGTAGGTCCAGGAAGGATGAGATGATTTTTGGAAATGCAGTAGAGAGAAAGGGACCAGAAGTAGCTTTGTTTCAAAGGACTTTTTCCCCCACTCAGGCTGCCTAAATGACTGGTCTGGTAAGGCAGGTGGAGCTGGGGATCAAACCGTGCTATCCTGCTCCTGACTGCCTTTGCATGAGCAGGAGCTTTGTTTCAAATCAGGATGATGGAGTTGTTGGTATGACCAATTCCAGCATGTAATTATCATGTGAGGCTCTGAAGTAGGGTGGAGGACAAATTACTGCAAGAGAGAAGCTCAAATGACTAAGGAGTAGGGGCTCGGTATTCTTGTCACCACATGGATTTTGAATTAATCAAGAATTATGATGAAAGAGGTTTTGAAGAGAATGGCAGTGAGCTGGCCAATGAACTATTCCAGGAATGAGAGAAGTGGGTTAAGGGAGATGTCTGCAACAAGGATGGGCTGTTGAGCCACGCTGATGGCACCAAGGCAAAAAAAGATTCAGAGCTGAGAGGTCTTAGGTAAATATCAGCTGGGGGCAGACTCTCAGTCATAGCGAGGCAGCAGCATTGAAGGGGTATTTTAATGAAATCGATACCTTATAAGACATTGTGAGGTATTAGAGCACAGTGATATGAAAGAAGGCATCCTGGTTCATGAATATCTCATACATATGCCAGGGAGGATGGTTGTCTGACTGGAATACAAGGATATTTTGTGATAAAATAATAAGATAAAATTTAAACACATTAAGTTAAAGCATGTATATGACATCTGGGGGACATGTCCATGGTAGTTCACTGGCAGACCATTTTGAAGACCATTTTACTGAGAATCAAGGGTAAGAAATGGTTGAATGCAAGGCTCCTTACAACCCAAAGGTTTTTGAACAGTAATTCTCAGCACTAAACTTACAATCTTCCTTATTGCTGAGCATGCAATTGATTTTCATTTGTTCATAATTTAGGCTAACCATATGGTAAATAAATTCTATAAAAACTCTAGGTCATGAGGTTCAGCAAGAACATGGCTGCTTGATTCTTGTAGGCTATAAATCATCTTGCAATATGCTTACTTTTGGTCAGGAAAACCTGTGAATCACAGCAAGAAGCTAGACAGGAATAGAGGCTCTGTTCGAACTACCTTTAATGCTTATGGTAGAACCCCAAGTTAAACATATTTTCAATTTTAGTTTTTCAGATAATATGAATGTCAGTGACTGGCCTCATTGAGCTATCTCTGAGCTTCCCTAGACTATTTCAGAGAAAATGAGAAAACAGGGCTGCTTGCTCTTTAATCTGTCCTACTGTGACTACTACTTCAGAATTAATGTAACATCCAAAATTTATAGGTGATCTTTCTTCTGGGACTTTTAAAGTACTTTGTGTGTATTACTTTAATTTTGAAGGAGCTAAAATTCATCATGTTATGGAATCTATTCCAAAAGTCTACAAAGAGAACTAAAAAATATCCCCCAAAGTGTTCTTTTTCTTCCCTGTGGTGCTGTTGGTAGAAGCATCCATTCATTCTGACTTGACACTTTATAGCCATTTACGTGTGGATTGCTAGTGCTCCTCTGGGGGAACTCTAATCCCCACAAGATCCACTAGATAGTCCGATAAAGATTAAAATCACAGATTTTTTTCCATTACATTGGTTTTTTGATCTTTTAATTTTTTATATTTTTGATGCTTCAGTAATTTAATCCTAGCTGTGTTCCCAGCACCTCAGTACATGGGAATTAGGGAGTGAGGCAGAACAAGAGACTGGTAGTGTGTGACCATAGAGTAAAAGGCGGTATCCTGGGGCTTGTGGTTATTTCCCATAGCGCTGCACATAATCATCAGATCTGATCCAGGGAACCTCTGGGATAAAAGTGGGAGGGAGCTACTGGCTTTAACAATGCAGTTGGGAATATAGGGTATTGTCAGAGAGGATCACAGTTAAGCTCTGCAGCACCCAATGCTTTCAATGTTCAGGAAATGGTTCATTAAATATATTAAAGTAATAAGTGCAAAATATTTCTCTTTGAATTTTATATTATCTTTATCTGCTCTTTTTCTAAAGCTTCTATGTTAATTAAATGAATATTTTTATAATAAGTTACTGGATGAAATGTCATGAGATTTATTTTATGTTCATAAACAGTAAAATAGTGAAGACAGCAGTCACGAATTTTAATTAATGAAATATTTAGATATATAAAACCAGGTTTATTATAATTGTTATAAGTTAAAAAATCACAACTGGGAGATAACTTCACTAATAACAATATATCAAATACACAAAGTAGTTAGAAAATAGAAGTAATGTAGTTAAGAGTTTGATTTATGTACTTATATAATTTTCTACCTACCAAGAGAAAAATTATGTTTTTGAAACATTTAAAAAATTTGTCAGGACAGGGTCAGACCATATAAAGAAAACATTCACTTCAAAAGGCAAAAATTGTATCCCCACCATATTTACTGACCATAATGCAATAGAGCTATCAATGAATTAATAATAGGTAGCAGCAGTTAAAACTATCAAAACCCTAAGCACCTGGAAATTGAACTGATTCAGAGATCTCTTGAGTTAAAAGAATCAAATGCAAGCTGGAGCTGTGGACTGTGGGATTATAATGAAAATGGTAGCTCATAAGCAAAACTGTGGAGTTCAGGCAAAGCCATATTTAATGCAATTTTCTAATTTTTATAGGAAATAAATAGAATAGTAGAAAAATACATTGAATTTAAGGGCCTACAGGTGGAAAAAATAATGCAAATCATAAAAGTAGCAGCAAGGCTTGTCATGACATGCCAGTTGCTGCTGTGCTGTCTCCCGGGTAGTTGATTGTTCAAAAAGAAGCGAGTGGTGAATGAAGGCAGGAGGCAGGAAAAGGAATGTTGCAGGACTGTCCTGCTACAAGGTTGTATGTGGTTAGATTTCTAGACTTATGTGTAAACGTAAGAATTATCTAATTCTATATGCCTATTTTTAATTTTTTTTAATTTTTAAGTGTTTTTTCATCATATTCTGTAGAGACTTAAAGTTCAACATATCAGTACTTGATGAAAAATACCTGTTCCATGTTATGCCTAAGATATTTGATATTCAGACAGATAGTGAGGTTAAGCTTAACAGCCTAGGTTGTATGGTAATAACAATAAGCTTCTCTTCTGGAGGGTTACCAACCTAAGTTTGCAGACCAAAATTAGAGAAAAAGGAGGGCTACAAGGAAAGCCAACATTTTGGCCCTAACCTTCCAAGATCAATTAAGACTCAGGACATATGAGAACTTGTACTGTAACGTCATGTAACTCAGTAGGGTCCCAAATTTTCTGATCAAGGAGATTATGAGGCCAAAGAGGAAAGTGATCCATGATGTACAGTGTGCCTAAGGAGAGTCACATGGAGAGAGAACATTCTCTCAAGCTTTCACAGAGAGCACATTGGCCAAGCAATGGCCATGACTCATCCACATGGCTGACACTGACAAAGGATCTACAATCTGAGTTACAAGATCTCAGGATAAATCCTGAGGGCATTTCACTGACCTTATCAGATCCAAAAGCTACAACTTTTGTTGCATAGGTCTTGCTTTATCTTGGTCTTAACCATCCAGCAGAAAAGTATAAAAATGAAGTATAAGAAGTAAAGCCATGCTGTTATATTGAGCTGTAGGGGACTCTTGTCAACAATTTCTGACACTGCCAGTCAAGTGAAAGACCCAGTTCTATTATGGACTACTGGACTCTTTTAGAATATTTTGCTGAGTTAACACACCTATAATATTCAAATGACGGAACTAAACAAAAAAGGAAATGTCCATTTTGATGAATGTCCATTTTGTATCTGTGTATTCAAAATGGTTAGGATAGATATATAGTTACATTCTCTTAATGAATAGAGGGATTTGTTCTAATAGTGTTTGTAATTAGGATATCATGTCTGCCTCTTGTACAGCAAATAACCACTAGGAAGAGAGTATGCAATGTGTTAATTATTGGAACTGTCTACCAATTTGATTTGAAACTGTCTCAATAAAATTATGGGGAAAAAAGTAACAGCAAGGCATATGTAAAACCAAAAGGAAAATTCATTAATTAGAAAGTAACAAACAATACAACAAAAACAAAGAAGTAGTATTAACAAAAACAACATGCTCTTCTTTGAAATACAATTGAGCAGTTTTCTGGCCAAGAAAAAGTTATGAGAAAAATACAAATATAAGGCCAAAGCATGTAAAGAAAGAGGAGTGAATAACAGATTTGTTAATCACAGTTAATATTTTACTACAGTTGAAATTGCCAGATGTAAGCCTATTCATATTGCTTATTTTGATATAAAATTATCAGATTGTTCGTTAGAAAGATTTAAGAATTTATATACTTTTTTTTGATACTGGGTATCGAACTCAAGACCTGTTCTTGCAAGGCAGGGACTATGTCTCTGAGCTATATCCCTGGGCCAAGAATTCATACACTTTTAACACTATCCCATAGTATAGAGAGATACAGAAAAGCACTGCCATTCACCGTGAGGCTCGAATCACACACATACTACAATTGACATAGAAAAGAGAAACAATCTTGCCGTCACTCTCAGTTAAGCACATAAATACACAAATTCTATGTTATATAATAGCTAAATATGGCTTTAAAGTGGAAGAATGATGCACTGTAGTGTGGTGGGGTTTTAAGACTACAAGAATGGGAAAGTGCTAAAAATCCTATTATCACACTAGTAGGTATTTTTATTCATACAAAAATATTTGTTATTACTTTCCACTATATTTACGCAAAATAAGAACCAATCTTCACACATTTTCTACAGTTTATCTCCAGTCATTTCCTCACTTAAAAAATAGCTTTATTGAGGCATATTTTGCATATTACATAATTCACCCATTTGAAGTGTACAATTTGGTTGTTTTTTGGTACATTTACAAAATTGTGCAAAAATTGCTGTAAATCAGTTTTAGAACATTTCCATCACCCTCAGAAAGATCCCTTTTGCCATTCATTGTTAATTCATTCCTGCAGTAGGAGACCACTAATTTACTTTCTCTGTATATAAATTTACGTCTTCTGGACACTTCATACAACTAGCATGATATAATATGTAATCTCCTTTGTGGCAGGGTTCTTTCTTTTTTATATATCTATACAGGTTCTCACTATGCAGCTGGATGACAGGGGATCAGACACTGGTACCTGCACTTGGCCTAAGCGGGCACTTAGTCCACCAAGCTATCTTGATGGCTCTTCAGTTCTTTCACTTATAATAGTGTTTTTGAGGTCCAGCCATGTTGCAATACGTACATAAGTTCTTTCCTTTTTATTACTTATTAGTGTTCCGTTACATGGATGTGCTACATTTCATTTATCCATTTATCACCAGTCTTTGGACATTTGCCTATTGTTTTCCAATTAGGGGTTACTGTCATGGAGCTGTTAAGAACATTCAGGTACTAATTTTTCTGTGCATGTATGTTTTCATTTCTCTTAACCAAATGTCTAGAAGTAGAATTTTGGGGTCAAAATACACATTTAACATTTTTATGAACTGCCAAACTATTTTTCAAATCAACGGTACTATTTTTATCTTACATTTCCATCAATAATATGTAAGGATTCCATTTCTTCATATCCTTGCCAATATTTGTCATAGTAGTCTTTTACTATAGTCATTCTAGTGAACTTAACGAGGTGTTGATTTGCAATGTTTTTTTAATAGAAATGTAATTATCTAATCTGGTACCCGGAAAGCATATGATCAAAGTCAACATTTTTCTTGATAATATCTTAGGAAACAGAAAGCCAATAGCTTCATGGACAAAAATGGTGATAATGATGCTGCTGCTGCATGCTGGATGATTAGTGATGATGACAGTGACAATTATAATTAACAACAATGATGATACTTGGTAGAAGTCAGTGCTAGGTATTATTTTAAGCTTTCCTGTAACTGCTACTTTAACACAGAAGCCTTCAAGTAAGTTTGATTTTAGCCCACTACATCCAAAACATAGACAGATTAAGTGGAGCTAGAACTGGAATGGAGGTCTCTGGCTCTGAGTGTAGGTGTTCTGGGTGTAGACAGCTCATTAGTCTCCTGATGTAATATGAAGGATTTCTCTCAGTTCAGTCTCTGCTTTTGCTTCATAGTTATTTGGCCTCTTCCTTTCCCTTCTGCCTTTCGCATGAATCTCTAACTCTAGACTCAGTCTTCTTCGGATATCTGTACTTTGTACTTCTCAGAGATAAATAAGTACAGTACTACTTTAGAAAAACCCCAAGTGAAATAAACAGTAACATGGCATTATGGTATCTGGTGAAGGTGGCACTTCATATCAGTGGAGGAGAAAATAGGTGACTTGGTAAGTGACCTTGAGATAATTTGCTATGTATCTGGGGAAAACTTTATACACCTACTCCCCCAATTTTTCATGTGGTTTAAATTTTATGAAGTACAAAACCATTAAAATGCCAAAATACACAACAAACATTTTTAATCAGAATTTTAGGTTGGCCAAATAGCTCAGCAGATTAAAGTGCCTGCAAGCAGGCACAGGGTCAGGATTCGATCCCTGGGTTCGATCCCTGGGCCTGCCATACCAACCCTGCCCCCAGGGCACACCGAGGCAGCAATTGAGACTGGGTGTGGTGGCATATGTCTGTAATCCCAGCTCTTGGGAGGCTGTAAACAGGAGGATCACTGTGAGTCCCATCTAGTAGAGAGACCCTGAACAGCTTGTAGATCCTTCCCTAAAAAACACATACAAAAAAAAAAAAGAGAGAAAAGAAGAAAAAAGAATTTTATACCTATGACAACAAACTAATAATAGCAGATTTTTTTAAATTAAAAGTAAATTTAGGGCTGGGGAAATAGCTTGGCAGTCTAAGCACCTGTCTGGCAAGCTCAAGGTCCCAAGTTTGATAGCCTGGGGGCTGGGGAGATGACTCAGTGAAATAAGTGCTTTCATGGCAAGCACAAAGTCTTGAGTTTAATCCCCAGTTCTACCAAAAAAAAAAAAAAAAAACAAGTGTTGATAGCCTATACTGCATGCTATGCCGGCCCTGGAACCCTGGGTGTGCTATGTCAGCCCCAAAACTGGGTATGGTGGTGCATGCCTGTAATCCTAGCACTGGGGAGACTGAGACAGGAGTATCTCTAGGATTCTCTACTGTGTAGTAAGAGTCTGTTTCAAAAAAAAAAAAAATGTGAAGACTTTCTCCTGTAAAGAGATCTCAAGGTAGCTGCCCATGTCTGGGAGATTCCAAGTAGTCATAAGACCTAGGTTCTTCTACTTTGCCTTGTTTAGTGCATAGCTTTTAATTCAAAGTTACCTCACAAGCTAATAAGGTTTCTGAAATTCCAGAACTCATATTTATCACTCTGGACCAGGTGAAAGACCCTACCCCAGTCCTGGGTCTTTTCCTTTTGAGTAATTTTTCTGAATGTCTTGCTCAACCTCATGCTTTCCTCTCATTGGTCAGAATTTAGTCACATTGCCACACCTCCCTACATAGAGATTAAAACATATATTCTTATAGCTGATACATTGTCACTTCAAATATGGTGTAACTCTTGTTATTTTGGAAAATAGGGAAAATATACTGAGTGGCAGCTACCAGTTTCTGTCATATGTGAGGTGGATGAAGCTTTCTTTAGCATGATCTCCAAGCTAACAACTGAAAAAGACAAGGCTGACAGATTTTTGGCAAGTGTAATGACATGAACTTTTTTGCAAAAGATACTATAAACAAAATTAAGACAAAACCACACAGTGAGACAAAATAATGGCAAAAATGCCAGAGAATTAACTTTCTTAAAGTGTACAGACATACACTGATTAGTAAAAATTTTTGGTACCTCTGTCCTGTGGAGAGAGTGCCATTCTTTGGTTTTCCTTTCAACGTGTGAATGTACAGTAATATAGGCAGTAGTGACTCTTTTTCAGATCATTTTTTAATACATGTTTGCAGTACATAATGTTTACATTCTTTGTGTGGAGTTGGTACATGCATGTAACACATCTGAATTCCTTTTTCTGTCTCCTTTCCCTTCACCTCATCTGTGTCTTGAGCCTTCCTTTTTCTTTTCGGTTCATGTTTGCAGTACCTAATGTCTGCATTCCTTGTGTGGAGTTAGGACGCCTGCATAACGCATGCCAATGCTTTTCTCCATCCTTATTCTTTCCCCTTGGTCTCCTCTCCTTCCACCTCTTCTTGTTTGGGAAAGATCTATTTTCCTACTTTGCTCTGTATTTATACTTTGGGTTTCTCATGTAAGAGAAACCATGTGATGTTTAAGGTCTTGTATCTGATTTATTTCACTCAACATTATGGTCCTGAGGTGCATTCATTTTCCTATAAATTCCCTCTTTCTTTCTTTCTTTCTTTCTTTCTTTCTTTCTTTCTTTCTTTCTTTCTTTCTCTTTCTTTCTTTCTTTCTTTCTTTCTTTCTTTCATTCTTTCTTTCTTACTTTTTTTGTGGTTGGCTCAGCCTGCCCTGGGAATGGGGCTGGCATAGCGTGTGATGCCAGGGATCAAACCGCAGTCCCTGCACTTGCCTAAGCTTGCCTAAGCAGGCACCATAGACACTGAGCTGTCTCACAGCCCCTATTTACCTTTCTTTATAGCAGAGTAGTAGTCAATTGTGTGCAAATACCAATTGTTTACCCATTCATCTATTGATCTTAATTTTATATATGCTTTTAAAAAATATTTTTAGCAACAGCTGTTATTTTTTGTTGTGAATGTTTCTATTCATGCTCTACCTCAAGGGCACATTCTAGGCTCATCTGTTAAGCACTATCCTGTGTTAATAAACATACAGTGATGCGCTATTTGATTTAGGACAGATTCAGTGACAGTACCTGAATGTCCAATTAGCTGCTGTGATGAGAATCGGCTGCTTTCAGATTGATAAGAAGATCAAATCAGTAGCCATTCTCAGTTCAGTACTTCATCAAGAAATGCATTAAAATGAAATTATTAGCGGTCATTTTTCTAAATACTAATCACTACATTTTAAATCCTAGAAAAATGTGCATATTTCTAGTGATTGTTTTACACTGAAATGTTTTTAACTGAGTGCAGGACTTAGGGACATTGGGAGGGGGCACTGTTTCTGACCATATTACTTAGACAGCAATAATTCTTCACAGTTTTCTGTTAATGTCTTCTGATTTAACAAGCAAGTTGGAGCCAAGTGATTTTGGCTATTTGGTATCCTTGGTAACCACTGTTAGATGATGAATTGAATCAGTTAAAATTAATTTCTTGTGAAAAGCTGGTTTCATCAGAGGATATTGGCTTTGATGTTTAGATGCACAAGAAATACAAATACATATCATTTGTGGAGAATATGTATAGATAAAATCTGCAGAGACCAGTATATTTAGAAGGTGAGGAGGAAGACAGAAGGTTGCAAAGGGCTCTGCCTATAGCTCTGCTTCTAGTTGGAGAAGAAAGACTCACATAAATGGAAGACTCTGAGATATAATAGCCACCATGTGAGCTTTTGTTCAGCAAGAGGAGTAGCCTTCTTTCCCTCATAGCTGTGAATGCTAAGTATCATGACAAAGCTCTTTTATTGTTACAGAAGTTTGGGAAAAGATAGAGAACACACTTTCCCTAATATAAAAACCTCATTGTATATATTTTTGCTCGAACCCCAAATACTGTCAATTCAGGAATCATTGTTCTCTGGTCCTTGTAGGTGCCTTGCCTGTGGCCATGTGTGCTGTAAACCCTGCACTCCCAGAAGTTCACATATTGTGAATATGGCTAGGCAAGGAAAAGCTGGTGCTGGACTCTATAGTGTAAATTGCTAGTTGTGCCATGGCTCCTCTCCCATCCCTGAGTTGGGTCTAGAGCAAGAGATGGGCCCCAGGTTCCTGGCCTTCAGGCCACAAATTTTCCTGGAGGAATTAGGAAGGAATGGATGCTTCTGATTGCAGTTTCCCATAGGAATTGGCTACTGCTGACTTCAGGATGTTAGGCTTGCTCTTAAAGGAGCTATAACACAAAAATTTAAAGTAAAACGCAGGCTGGTGGGATAGCTCAGTTGTCTAAAGCACCTGCTTGGGCAAACTCAGTCAGGTGTGGGGGGCTATGGTTTGATCACCACTGCATGCCTCACCAGATCAGCCCTTAAGGCTGGCCTAGCCAGCCAAATAAATAAAAAGAAGTAAATAAAATGCAAAATCTGAGCTACTAGGAGGCAAGTAATTGTTTAATTTATAAGATTCAATGCTTTGGACTTTTTAAGTCATAAAATCTGCCATTGTTCTACACTTAAATACTTCCAAGATATGAACATATTTAGGAAAAAGAGTACATTCTGGGCAGTTTGTGTAAACTGGCTTTGGAGACTGCTTCGTTACTTAATAGTTATCTAATTCAGGGAGAGAAAGTCAACTTCTGATGCCTCAATGTTCTTAATCTGCTAAAGGAAGATAATGTCTACATGGCAGTTGTGCAGTGTGAATGAGATGCACATTTTTGCAGAGCCTGGCAGTTAGAAATCAGTTAAGGTACCCCAGAAAGAATGGCTATCATAAAGAAATCACCCAACAACAAATGTTGGAGAGGCTGTGGGGAAAAAGGAACCCGTCTCCACTGCTGGTGGGAGTG
>NW_004524910.1:713309-735636 GCF_000260255.1 Octodon degus
TTGATTTGAAACTGTCTCATTGCTATCTGTTTGTCAATAAAACTTTGGAAAAAAAAAAAAAAGAAAGTTGACAAGGTAATTAAAAGACCAGGAAAGTAAAAAAAAAAAAAAATAAAGAAATTAGTTAAGGTTATTCCCTTATTAATCTCCTTGGTAGAGACTTTTGTTATGTTCCAGAGAAATACTTACAAATGATCCCTGACCCAGCTTTTATTTTTGCTTTCCCCCTGATTCTTCCAATAAGCTCTCTTTTCTACCCACGTTCTGGAGCCTTAGTTCACCAGGGTTTTCTCTTTGCCTTTCCCCTCTTGTTTCACTTCAGTTTCTAAACTTGTTATTGGCTCTTTTTTGCTGCTTCTCTCACGTGAGAATTTTATACAATCTAGCTATTGAGGCATAATGGACACTGTCCATGGTGCTAGAGTTACTGTGCAAAATTAAAGTTCCGATTCCTGTGCTTGTGGAGACACAGATAAGTAACAGGCAATTGAAATTTGCTGAAATGAGGAAGTGCGGTGTGTATGGGAGCGTACAGGAGGGCCATCTGATCTGAACTTGATTGGGTGGTGCAAAAAAGACTTCCCCAAGGAAGAAATAAATAAGACTTGAAATGTTATGCAAATGAGTCTCAGGAAACCCTTTGAGGGAAACTGAATGAGTTTATTGTTGATGGAATTGGATTGGAGAGTTAGAGTTGGGAATATTTATCTGGTGACAGATAAACTCAGAGAATAAGGGTCATATGAGCTGTGTTAAGAGTTTAAATTTTATCCTAATGGTGAAAGTGATCTGTTTTATGATAGAATCTACAGGATATGGAGTACAATAGGAGAGAGGTATAAAAGAAGGTTGAGATTTTTTATTTAGGCAGCTTGGTGAATTAGAATGAAGAAACAGAAATAAATTGTGGAATGAAAGAAAGATTCAGATGTATGTGTTTGTGATATGTATGTGTGAGTATGAGCCTGAGCTATAAAGCAATTTTAAATCTCATTTTGAATTTATTTACTTCCTCCTGGTTTTTTGTACATGATTCTGGTCCTTCTACATGTTTATACATTTTGTGTGCACAATTAAGTAATCATAACCCACTTATATATCCAAGATAAGTCAACATAAAAGAGACAGTTGAGGTAGAGGAGGAATCCAGATTATATTTCATGTGTAATAAAATTAGAATAAAATGGGGGAATGGATGTTCTCGGAGTGGTGGTGAGTGATAGTTCAATCTTACAAGTACTTAGATGTTGACTTCTTTCCAAAAAAACCACCAACAATAGAAGTGCCATTCTGAGCAAGTCTCATGGCCAGAACATGGGGATGTCAGGGAAATATTTGAGTGGTGCTTGGGGCTAATAAGGTGTTGTCTTTCATAAACTCAATCTCTAAGATCAGAAAACTCTCCAAACCACATAGCTTTATTTAAGAAACAATCCTGGTTTCACTATTGGTGGATTTATGTAAAAGTCTCTGCAGTCTATTCCTATTTCTGGCTTGTATATCTTTTTTTAAAATATATTTAGTACAGCACCTTAATACGCAAATCGGACTCATAATGATTCTCCTGTTTTCAGCTTCCCAAGCACTGGAATTACAGGCGCGCACTACAGCGCCCAATCTCAGTAGTCATCTCAGCATCCCATCCACAGTCTAAGTGCTGTCTCAGTGCACAATGGGGGCAGGGCCAGCACAGCACGCTGGGGATTGAACCCCTGTCCCTGCATCTGCCTAAGCAGGTTCTTTAATTCACTGGGCTATCTGGCTGGTCCCTGGCTTGTGTGTCTTTTAAGCTTAAATCCTATGATAAATTTGCTACTTGATGGTCTATATTGAACTGCTTTTGATTAGTTAGAGGTTCCTGTCTGCTCTTTAGCTTCCAGTGAGGCCTCATTATTCTGATATTTCAAGATTTGTTGACAGTCTTTTTATGTAATTCATATTTTCATCATGATCTTTGCTTATAGCTCTTTTTATACTGTTACTTTGGTTGTTTTCTTTTTATACAGTTAGGTTCTCATCTATCATTATTCAAGTTTTCCCTTTTTATATCTATCATCTCCCTTGATGAGTAGAACTGGACATGCCTTTGAACTTCTGGGACTGACATTATGGTGTGGATATACCACCAGTCAGCCAAAGATTCTTTTTAATTAATTAATTAATTTATTTATTTATTTATTGGTATATGATCTTGCTACACCTTGCAGACTAATAGTGATCCTCCTGTCTCAGCCTCCCCAGAGGTGGGATTATACACATGCACAACCACGCCTGGTTTCTGTGGCCGGCATAGCACACCTGGGGTTCCAGGGCCAGCAAGTCATGCAGTACCAGGGATTGAGCTTGGGACTTTGTGCTTGCCAGGCGGGTGTTTAGACCGCCAAGTTATCTCCCTGGCCCAGTCTAAGATTCTTGTGCTTAACCGAAACCATGAATTGGCCAACTGCAGCTTTGCTAGCAGCTCCAGGCTTTGAGCACCAGTGGCCCTTAGCCCTTCATGTAACTGGTGTTGCTAGCTGACACCAGTTAATGCCAGGCACTACATTTGATACTGCTGGTTTCTTTTCTATGCTATTGCCAGCTGCCACTGGTTAACTGGATCCCAACAGTCAACACTGCCAGTTGGTGATCTCTTTCAGCTGCTAGTCTTTGGAGCTCTTCAGGGCTAACAGGCCCTAACTACTTATAGCTCTGAAACCACTCTGCTCACACTACTCCAGATTAAAAACCCCAAGTAGATTTATAGGACCACTGAAAATTAGCTTTACTTGAATAAGAGTTATGCAGTAGCACAAGAAGGGAGGTTTTAGTGCACAAGAAAAAGCCAAAGCTCTCCTCTACCAACCTAAGAAGTGGGAAGAGGAATGCAGCTTATATGCTAGCACCAGGCCTGTGATTGGCCCAAATTTTAGCTAAATTCAAGCCTTCTGACTCCAGCATCCTGATCAGTTCAAATTGATTTCTACTGCTTAGCTCAAATTCAAGCTCATTGTGGTCAGGGAAGACATCTCCCTGAGCAGATACAGGGTATCCAAAACAGTTTCAGCTGTCTTGGCTGCAGCTCAGTAGAACTTTAACTCTGAAATTTGCAAACAGAGATGTCCTGTCTGCTGTCACACAATTATGTTGTATAATATATTTTACAAGGTAGCCTTACATTGGTCACCTGCAGAGTCAGGTATAGAAGAATGCAAGAGGGCTTGCGGCATGCAGGAAAACCAGAAGATCAAGTTGAAAGTGAAAGGCGTGGAGCTCACTGCGGAACTCCATGGAGTCTGTATCAGAAAGCTGATTGGTGTGTGCTAGAAAACTGAACAGTATGCATGGGAAGCCTGGAGATGCATGTATGAGGGCAGTGGTGGACACAGAAGCACCTCCAAAGTCTCAGAAGTGAGATTTCCTTATACTTCCCCCCTTTTTTATCCAAACTGCCAATCTATTGGCTGGTATCACCCATGCATATGCCCAGGTGCAGCTTCCTTCTTTAGTAAGTCATTCATCCAGACCCACCCAGAGCTGTACTAAACCAATGAGCTAAGCATTGCTTATTCAAGTTGAGAACACAGTTTCCTAGCACATTGGGTCCCCCTCCCTTCCCTTCTTCAAACAACTGTAGTCAATTCCCACACCCACCACTCCTCTGTGGCTTCACCAACTACAGTCATCAGTGACTTGCTAATTGCTAGTCCCAGTGGGTTTATTTCATTTATTGGAATGCCACTTCATTGAAGTAGTGATCACTAATTTCTATTTTCTAGAATTATGTAGCAGTGAATACCAATATTCTTCTCTTCAATGAATCTCTTTACCTCTACTTGTCTCATGAGTGCTTTCATTTCTCACATTATTGCCCTTGGCCTCCAGATTTCCTCACTTGGACATTGTTTTCAAGTTGCCTTTTCTAATCTCAAAATTCACAAGCTACCAATATGCTGATAACTCCAAATCCATGTTCTCACCGGACTCTGCTGAGCTTCAAATATGTATATTTAATTAACTCTTTGACATCTACATGGATAAGTGAAAGGACCTTAAATTCAATATGTCTGAAACTGGAGTAATCATTCTATTTTTTTACACTTGCCTTTATACTCGTTTCTCTGCCTGAAATATTTATCTCAAAGATCCCATGTGGTTCTTCCTTTATTTCATTTAGCCTCTTCACTCAACACCCATATGTGCCTTTTCCATCCCTGGATTTACTTATTTTTGGAGCACATACACTATATCAGAACTTATGTAGTATTCTTTACTTGTTTATTGTTTGTCTAACTCCACTTGCATATAAGCTGTATTTGTCTTCTTCACTATTATGTTGGCAGTAACTGGAACAATTTTGGATGCCAAAATATTGAGTAAAAAATCATTTTTCCCAGTCCATAGATTGGTTTATTTTATGTTGATTGATGACACAGTTCTCATGTCTTAAATTAGAAACTTGGAGTCATTCCAGAAACTTCCATTACCACTATCACACTCCTCATCCTACTCCCCACATCCATCAGTTACCAGTTTACACCAGTTTTACTTCAAAAATATTTCTCAGATCTCTTCCATCTCTATTCCTATAGTGCTACCCTATTTCAGCCATCAAACCTTTCCCTGTCTTACTGCATATCATAGTGTTCTTCCTGCTTCCATCTTTAACCACCCAACTCAGTTTCCTCTATTTTGTATGGAAGCCAGAGTTGTTTTTCTCTCCTTTCCTTGGTAAACTCTTCAGTAGCTCTTGTCTGCGACAGGATCAAGTTGAAGATCTTCCACGTGACATCAGAGAGAATAATGAGGTCACACAGCATGCCATCCTTACTTTACCCGGAGAGTAGAGTTTGCTTTAGTGTTTTGCCTCTGTACTTAAACTGTCTCCTAGTTTAGAGTATGTTACTCCCCCTGTCATCCTTTCTGGAAAGTTCTTCCTAATCCTTTTTAAACGTCAGATTTGAGGTCACTTGGATTCTCTGCTCTTGTATATTTTTCCTATCACTGTGCTTACACTTAAAGCATTATCTGACTGGGCATATGCCATCTTCATTAAGTAAGGAACTCAGAGAGGACAAGAGATGTGTATTATCTGTCTTTCTATTTCCTCATATAACCCAGTGCCTAATACATAATAGGTACTTGATAAATTTTTGAATAGAAGACATTCAATAGAAGAAAGAATGGCCTGTTTAAGTAAATGTTGTAGGCTAGATTATGGTCATTGTCATCAAACTATGACATAGTATTAATTCTCCAAAATCTAAAAGACGCTAGTATAATCTGCAAAATAAAAATTCATCTCATATTACAGAACATTCTGTTCATGCTAATCAGAAGGAGCCCAGGTTCTACTTTCCTCCTTGTCTTATGAGGACCAAAGCCAACTTACAGTAACTAAAAAGAAAAAAAGCAATAAATAAGGACAATTAGAAGGCAGCATTCAATTGTTACTTAAGCTTATGAATCTGAAGGGCTTGCTCAAACAAGAAGGAGTATTTTCTGTAACAAAGTAATTGTGTGGCTATATTATATATTTGCTAGCACATGGGCTAGCTTAGTGGGTCATTCCTGAAAGATTAGCATATGCTTAGTCGAAAGTTAATGCTTCTTCCTCCAGAATACATGGTGGATTTGAAGTTTTAATGTGAAAATAAATGCTTCTGTTGCAGAACTTTATCATTTGCTTGTTGGAAATCATGCCCAGAATATTTTCATTTGGACAGTTCTGTCACAGCAGCAGGTAAAGATTCACTAAGAAAGGCATTGTGCCAGCGATGCTATAGACTTGCTACAAGCAAAGAATGTTATACATTACTTAAATGGCAGAGAAAAGCCAATTCTAAATGCAAGGAGGTGTTTGAATTTGCACAGTGGCTTTAAGACTCAGTGTTAGTGAGTCCAGGTTTTCTGTAAGATTGTTCTGGGGCCTAGCATGTGAGGTGCTCAAGCCAAGCCTTGTTTCCACTGCATCCAGAACAGCA
Source organism: Octodon degus (assembly GCF_000260255.1). Taxonomy (NCBI): domain Eukaryota; kingdom Metazoa; phylum Chordata; class Mammalia; order Rodentia; family Octodontidae; genus Octodon; species Octodon degus. The sequence continues at coordinate 719,273 of NW_004524910.1, forward strand.
ATCATATCTGGTTGGTAAAACTATCTTTTACATACTCTTATTTTGATATTATATTTGATTTAGTTTGGCTGGATATGGCTGAGTTTGTGTTCTATAACATATAAAATATTTAAGGTGAATAAAACTAAATATAATTTTACATCATAAGATTCCAAATAGTTCAAGAGGAATGAAAATCATAAAAGATCTTACAAATTTTCCCCTAGCCAGGTGTGGTAGCTCGCAACTGTAATCCCAGCAATCTGGGTTTGAGGGGGAAGGCTGAGGCAGGAGACTCATAATTTCAAGATCAACCTGGGCAATTTAGAAATGTAATGAGACCCCTGTCCCAAGATTTAAAAAAAAAAAATCTAAAAAAGGATGGGGAATGTAGCTCAGCATGAAGGCCCTAGGTTCAACCTCCAGTACTGAAAAAAATTCTTCCATACCGGCAAATGTATATCTAGGAACTTCCTGGAGGTACATACTCTGAAGATACTTTCAGGAATTTTGATGGACAGAATGAATTGATGTTTTGAGAACATCCAACGAATAATCAGAAATATATTAATTTAATGTATGTTCAAGCCAAAAAGGAAGATGTCTCCCTGCCTGGGGAGAGGGACTAATAATAACAAATGCCAGAAAACATCCAATAGAGGCAGCAGTGCCAGCAGATAGAGTTGGGCACAGGGCCCAGTCCTCACAGTGGAGGATACATGGCATCTAGAATTTCAAAACTTGTAAGCTTGGTGTCCACCCCTGCCAAAATCCTAAGCCAAATTAGCAGATGGTTGGAGAGCACTTAGAAAAGATGCTACTGCACTATCTTATTAGAACCAAGTGGTAGTAAACTGCCTGTGCCTCCTTCATTTGTAGAAGCCTTCTTGGTTTCAGTAAGATTTTTCATTAGGCTGTTTATGATAGCCAACCCGTATCTCTTTTTCCTCACTGGCAACAAAAAACTGAGTTGGTGAAAGGGTGGGTGGCTTTTCTTTCCTGCCAGCAGAAAAGAAAAGCCAGCGAGGCCAGAAGACACCCCTTATGGCCAGTGTGCTGAAGCCAGAGTGTGCGCAAGAAGGCAGTAGGAGCTTACACAGCTACCACGTTAATGTTCTCCGTGTCCCATGAGACTCCATTTCTCAGACTGTGAACCATGAGCCGCCTCCAACCATCAGAAATACCTGGGGTGTTTACTTAAAATGTGGATTTCTGGGCCTCACACAAAACCAGAATCTCTGAAGATGCCACCCAGAAATCTATGCTTCTGACAGGTTTCACAGGCCATTATTAAGCATACATTATTAAGCATACATAAATATCATAACTATTGCTTCAAAGTTAAGATGATCTACTGTGAAGAGAGAAATAGAGAAGTATGGGAATTCTAGGGTTGTTTCATAAGCAGATTCAGTTCTTTGCATATAATTATGACTCAGAAATTTCTGATCTTTCTCTCCATCTAACTGCCCAGGGTCAAACCCAACCCTATTGCCATCTGGTGACAGCTACTTATGCTGCAAAAGTGAGGATGATGAGGCAAATCTTTAAAGCACTAAAATGGGAAATGTGCATTAATTAAGGACCTGATTGAAAAAGAAATAGACGTATTAAAAGAAACAAGGCTGTATACAATTTTGCTAGAGTCAGTGTGCATTGCTTCCTGTGGAGGGGCAAGTGATACACATGTGCAAGGACCAGAACGTGTAAATTACCAGAATGAAAATTTGAACAAACATATGCACATCTCATAAAAAGGATATCCAAGACAATTTATAGTAAACATTGAACTTTATTATTTTTTTTGTATTTTAGGGAGGGGTCTACAAGGTGTTTAGGGTCTCACTACTAGCTTGGATTCACCTGTTTACAGCCACCCAAGAGCTGGGATTACAGGTGTGCGCCACCCCACCCAGTCTCAGTTGTGGTCTCAGCGCGCCCCAGGGGTGGGGCTGGCACGGCAGGCCCAGGGATGGAAGCCCCAGCCCCTGCACCTGCTTGCAGGCACTTTATTCCTTTGAGCTATTTGGCCAGCCCTTTTGATTGTATTATTATCAATTATCACAGAACACTTTCCCTGATTTTGTCAAACATCTGTATCAATAGCAATCTTTGATCACAACTGACAAATGAGTGTAGGTCCAGTATGTTGGTTGATAGTTTCATTTACCTTCAAAGGTAGGATGAAAATGAAAAAGCATGTGTCAGTGTTCATCAATAATATGAGCAGTTTCTGTTTTGACTCAGATAACAGTTACCAAACTTCGCAAGAACATATCCTTAAGTTTCTGTGCTAGTCAGTGCAGTGGCTATGAAGCACTTTTCATCCAGCAGTTAAAACTTTCTCTGTCACTTTCTTAAGACATTATTAGGGGTATCAGCCTGGGTTTACTAGAGAAACAGATATAACACAAAATACATATGCATCCATATGAAGTTACAAGTTTAGCTCACAGTGGTTAGCTGCAGAGGGTGTCTGCATGCTGGTGGCTAAAGAGTCCCGTCCAAGATCTGGAGCTCTCGGCAGTGTTCCATACACATCCTTATCAGGAGGCTGTAGTGTTCTGTGCAAGTCCCTCTCAGGATGCTGATGGGTCTGTGACAGAGTGCTGAAAAATCTATGGCAAAGGCCAAAGAGTGTACACAGGAAGGCTGAAGAGTCCCAGGCAGAAACCAAACAGTTTGCACCAGAAGCCAAGAGACAGCAACAAAGCTGAAGGCAAAAACTGGAGCTCCTGGGAAGAATCAGCAACCAGTCCTTCCTCACTTCCCTTCTATTGCATGCAGGCTCCCTGCCCACGCAGCCTCCTTGTCCTTCTCTTCCACTAGCTGAGGATGTTTACAAAGTAAGGACCCTGGCTCCCTGCTGAGTTAAACTTCTCAAGTTGACACAATGTATCAACCATTACAGTAAGATATTACATTTTAAAGATATGGATTTCAAAAAAACCTAATTTGTGATGGTTTCCATTTTAGCAGTATAAATATTCCCAGTAGGGTTCAGTTAATGTGACCAAGGTTATATTGTTGGGCGTGCAGTTGGGAGGACATGCAAGGTAACATATAATTATCTGACATTTCCACCATACAGCTATTATGGGTGCAAATGACTCTGAGAACAAATATAATAGTGAAAATGCGTAGGAAGTGATCATTTTTGAACATTTATTACATTTGACTCAGTATAATTGATTTAATATAAATTTTTGTAATTTAATTATTCATAATGGCTGGGTTGTATAACCAGCCTTAAAATTCTTGAGAAATTTTATAATTGGTTCATATGAGTTTTGGGAGCTAACACTAGCCCACTACTGAAAGGTCAAGTTTTTTTGAACGGATACATGACAGGATTATGTCCCTGCTTTTATGTAGGAACTCAGATATAATATTTTGACACATTTTCATGTTTGTATCAATTGCATTCCTTCTCAGCCGGAGTAGTAACATATTTAACAAATGTGTCTTGTCTCTGACCATCAGAGTGGAGAAGAATTCTAACATAGATGAGGTCAGCTTCAGTTGAACAGATTTCCCCTGTCAAATTTGAGAGACTATTTATACCTCAAGTTCTTTTATCAGCTTTTCAGAATACAGCAGTCATATGATGTTGCTTTTTTATTTTTCCACTTCTATACCTGTTCTATAAAATAATATATAGTTTGCAATTAAAATTTGATGGCAACCTGGCTATAGACATGAGAAAAGATTTTTGGAAACATTTGTGCAGAGCCAGATATAGAATTAATGTACCGGTTTAGGAACTGAACTAAAGTTATCTGCCACATGCAAAGATATTAGGATTTGAGCCACAATCTTTATGAAAATTCTTATTAAGAGTGTTGTTTCTTTGATGGAATTTTTGAATAGCCATGGAATAAGTGACACGGCTCTAATGCCCAATCATGTTCTCTCTTCCTGTTTTCTTAGTCAAGCTTGCAAGCAGATTGTTAAACAACTTTGTTGTGCTCCCCAGGAACATTTCCTGAAGTGTGTTTGAAGTTCCCACTGTAGGTACCTGGCCTCTATCAATATTTTCTGAACTGACCCTTGTAATTATGGCACAGGGGCCTACTTAAACAGAACTTTGCTTGCTGGATGAATAGAAACACAAAATTGCCTGAAGTCGCTAATTGTTCTTTCCTGCTGTGGGCACTGGCTATGACCCAGCAACTTGGCTCTGTTTCAGTCATGCAAGGTCTCCCACAGGCCGTTGAATATTACCTCAAGGAAATACTATTATAGTGTAAGAAAGCTTCTCTCCTGATTATTCTACTAGAAACTTACATTCCATAAAGTGAAAATATCAACTTTGTTCCTATTGTAAAAAAACAGAAGGTAAAAATCAAACTACCTTCTCGCTGGAAGGAGGTGTGGAACCCATCTCTGAGCATTAATGCCATTTTTCCTTTTTTTCTCCTCAAGCTAAGTTGGATGTGTAGAAATCTCAGTGAATATGAGCTTATTTTATGGTTCTGGGTCAGAGGGAAAAATGATATCACTACCAAGCATTGCTGTACAGCATCCTTTGGCCAGGAAGTATGAAGGTGTGGGTGCTCCCAGAGGCAGGTGGACTGGGCATCAGAAGCTTCCTAGTGCCCCATGACACACGTTGTCTAACTACGGTGCCCCAGAAGCTCACCTCCAGGGACACTCTGGGCAGATGCACACTCACGTCGTTCCAGATGCTCGGCAGCCTTCGAGCTCTCCATCCCAGGGCAGCCTGCGTACAGCAAGGTAGGAAGTTTCTGAGAGCAGATACCTTCACAGGTGCTTTCTGGCAGCTGTCTCTCCTGAGATAGAGTCCTTCTGGTCTCTTAATGATCCTCATTAGTCAGAACTTGGCATGTTTCAGCTTTCCAGTTTAAAACAGATTTTCTTTGTGTTATATTTAACTTCTCCACATTTTATTTACAATTATACTTATAATTATCCAAGTAATACATGTACAATATTTTTAAAGTCACTTTGCTGAGAAATTCAGAGATAAAAGCGTCAATTCATACCTGTGGTTCTACTTCAAAGCAAACCTAGAAAAGTTTTAGGTTTTTGATGATCCCCTCCATGCCTGTAATCCCAGCCCTCTGGAAGGCTGAGGCAGGAGAAGCCTACCCACACAACTTCATGACTTACAGCCATCTTAAAATAAAAAAAAGAAATCTGGGTATGGCAAAGGCCCTGCTTAATCCCCAATACAAAAACAAAACAAAACAAAAACCAAGGAATTTCTTTCTCATTTATCATTTTTTTCTTATTTATGCTCTTTTGAGTTTTCTTACTGGTTACATTTTAAAAACTTATATTTGTTTCCTATTATATCCACTTTAGACCTTGTAGCTGACTCCCCACTTTGTAGAATTAGCATGGTACCTGGCTACTGTATCATTACATTGTGATAGTAAAACCTTTACATCTGGGGGGACCGGGGAGACAGCTCCATAAAATAAGCATATTTGCCTGGCAAGCACAAGAGCCTGAGTTCAATCCCCGGTCCCACAAAAAAAAAAAAAAAAAAAAAAAACCTATACATTCTGTATTATATAGCCTGCCTTCTGTACCTAGTGTCATGGCCATAGATTCAACCAGTGGCAGGTAGAAAATATTCAGGAAAAAACGTTACACTTCTACTGAAGTAGTGCAGACTTTGTTTTCTTTTCATCATGCACTAAGCAATGCAGTACAATATTATTCAGATAACATTTACATTCGCTAGGTATTATAACTAATCTAAAGATGATTTTTTTTGCTTTAAACAATTTATTTAACTGAAATGGACTTATATTTGTTTCTGAAGTGACTTCCATTTATTTTCATACATCTTTTCCCCATGATGATTTATAGGATCTTCAAGCCAATATAAATATTTTATAAATATTTGAATATTTGGGTATACACCTGCACAATACCTCAGCAATATCTTTCAGCAAGAAAAACACTGAAGAGTAAAGACCAGACACAATTACTAGGTAAAGTGAAAATCTGCTGCAAATATTTCTGAGGTAAGAAGCTACCTCATACCTGTTCAAATAAGAAAACCACTCTTACAACACTGGATGATTTTATTTTTACATAGGACCTAGAACACTTAGGCTGACAATTGGGTGCTGAATGACAATGCAACATCCCCAGCTTATAGGGAGCAGGTTTCAACAACTCAGGCTCCTTCCCATTGGTCCTCACAAAGTGCGCTTCTCTGGGAAGGGCAGGCTGGCGTTTCAGTTGAACCCAAGTACCTATCTCTTTGGCTTCCTTCTTTTTCTGATCATTTTCCTTGACACGTTTCAGGAAGCTATCATGACTTTTTCAGTGTTTAATATGGTCAATACTCACATTAATCCTCTTGGCAAATATCTTGCTCTTAACTTGCTTGTCTACAACAAGGCCAACAGCATGCTGGGTAATGTTGTAGACTCTTCCCATTTTGCCATGGTAACATTTCTGAGGCATTCCTTTTTACACAGTACCCATTCCCTTGATGTCTACAATATCATTCTTTTTGTAGATTCACATGTATGTGGCCAAAGGAGTGACTAACTTTGTGTTAGTCATTTTGAAAAATTACTGGAAGATGGCAATAACTATATAATATAATATAATATAATATAATATAATATAATATAATATAAACTAAAGTTTAGTTAGAACCCCATTTTGCATGTTTGGTGGTACACTCCTGTAATCCCAGCACTAGGGAGGCTAAGGCAGGAAGATGTTTACAAGTTCAAGACCAGCCTGAAATGTATTGTGAAACCCCAACTCAAAAAACAAAAGACAAAAAAAAAAATCAAAGAACAGGTGTGAATTAATATTTTAAATTAAAATAAAGTATTTATTTTTTCATTGCTTTGTTTTCACATTAACCAGCTCTTTAAATTAGTGTCCAGCAACCACAGAGTGCTGCCTAAATGCTAGATGAAGAAGTCTCAGAGAATGTCTCAAACGATGCTCTGGAGGCTGAAGTGGGAAAGGAGGTTACAAAAAATGTTTCATAACATTTTCCAGGTCCTCTGGCCTAAGTTGGAAATGTGCTCCACTGAGGGCGCAGAGAACTTCTCGTATCCTTCTGGGGATTTATCAGCATCCCCTGTTAGGATCTAAGCAACATGACTGGGGACTACCATCTATGCCAATGCAGTGGGACCTCGGTTCACAAACTGAATTCTCTCCATGATTCTGGTTGCAAACTGAACTGGACACGAGCTGAATCAGGTTTCTCCGTAAGATCAACATTGAACCTAAGCATGGAATTTGATTCAGTTCTCATCCAACTTGGATTGTGACCAGAATTGTGGAAACAATCAAGTTTGTAAACTGAGGCAATACTATAGAGGTTTGAATTAGAAGTGTTTTCTGAATATCAGAGCTGTAAGCACTAAAGACATGAGTTTTGAGGAGTCCAAACAGTAACATTACAGAAGACAGGGTCCTCTCACCTAAAGAACTGGAAGAAACTGAGACCGTATCCCCAGTGGTACACCAGGAAGTAGTATATGAACATGGCAAAGCCTAGCAGGCAGCCAATGCAAAGAAACCAGAAATGACACCAGAGGAGAGCAATGGTAACAATGTAATGAAGCACAGAGTATGACAAAACCTAAAGGATAAGTTGAAATATAGTAATGCCAAAACAATAGATTCATGTATGTAAGATATTATTCGCCACCATATTCCCAACAGGACATTCATAGGAAAACACAAGTCATTATAGCACTCAGCGGAAGACCCCTGCAGATAAAGGCTGATGGTCCAACAAGCCTAGGTGTAAAATACTAACATAGCTTTATCTACGCTCAAAAGTGGTTGATGATCTGGAAGATATATTATATGAATTATGCAATAATAAATGCAACAGAAATTAAGAGATATGGAAAATAGTATTGGAAAGGATGAGCCATTATTATCATAAAAATATAAATAAATCTACTTAGTAAGGGGAAAACTGATGAATTTTTTTTTGCAGGAGTTCCATAGCTCTCCTAAATATCAGTAATACCCAGATACCTATTACCTCTATTACTTCCCCTAACCTGCAGGGTCTAGCGTATGTCTGAGGGGTGGATATTTACTTCCTGTTCTTAGGACTTTGAGTGTCTGTATTAGAAGCTCTTGGACAATGCTGCAAAGTCTAGTAGCATTTATTATGAGGTCATACTGCATCTTTCTACTGTAAACATATGGACTTTGCTACATCATTTAAAAAAAAAAAAAAAAAGAAAAGAAAAACAGCCCATTAAAGCTCAAATATTGGGCCGGGGAGATGGCTCAGTGGAATAAGCGCTTCCCCGGCAAGCGCAAGGGCCTGAGTTCAATCCCTGGTTCCGCCAAAAAAAAAAAAAAAAAAGGAAAGAAAAAGAAAAGCTCGAACATTTGCATCAAATAACTTAGTAAATAATTACAAAGAAACAGGATGCCAGCATAAGGTGTTTGCGTATTATTTTAAGAGTTTTCAAATCTTTCATTCTCTGTAACATGTTAGAAACTAAAAGGTAGCTTATATTTCACTGCCAGATGCTGCTTCTTCACCATGCACCTTTGCAAGATGAAACACTTGTCTCATAAACAGTTTGATTTATCACGGAGCCATAAGGTTGATAGTGTTTACCGTGGGCTGGAAGCATGGGGAATATAGAGTTAATATTTAATGTGATTTGAGGATGGAGTAATGAAAAACTTCTGGAGATTAATGATGGTGATGAGTGGTACAGTGGCAATGTACTTAATCTTTAAAATGGTAAATTTGGGGGGCTGAGGATATATCTCAGTGGCACAAGTGTATGCCTGGCAAACGAAAGCTCTTGAGTTTGATCCCTGGTACAAAAAACAACAGTAAATTTTTGTATTGTGTATACTTTCCTACAGTTTTTAAAAATGTAAAAAATAACCCCATGGTTTAAAAAGAAGTGAGATTGTAGAAATGTCTTATGGAAGAACATTAGTGCTCATTCATAACTGTGGCCCTGCCTGCTCCCTGTTACGTGGAATTTCTGTAACTCACGGAAGAGGGTAGGCCTAAGGAACACCAGTGACTTTCAAAATAGACTATCTGTATCCTCTGGGTAGAAGCAAGAATAAGTTGTTCTGGGGGCCGGGGAGATGGCTCAGTTGAATAAGCGCTTGCCTAGCAAGCCCAAGGACCTGAGTCCAACCCCGGTTCTGCAAAGAAAAAAAAAAAGAATAAGTTGTGTTAAATTTAAATATTGTTTTCTTTACTTACCAAAGTTCCTTAGAACAATTACTACATTTCGTGGTCATATGCCAGTATTATTAATCATTATGATGATGAGTAAATGCCCCTTGCTATGGCTGAGTACCAGTGAACATTAATGATTTAAAAGAAACCACTTGCATTTTGTTAACATGAAATATTTGCTAAGAGGAAACTGACTTCTAATCATATAGTTTGTAGAAAGCTGATAATTAAACACAAAGATACAAGAGCTCATGCTTTTAATTGAGCTCCCAGTGATCTAAACATGATTGCGCTTTAGCCCAGGCAGATCTATAACCTGGGGGTATATTTATATTTGGATTTGAGGTCTAATGGTCCACACTAGTAGAATTGTATATTGGAGGTGTTTGTGCTTTAGCCATGAGCTGGTTTTCAAACCAAACAAAGGAAAGAGTAGAAAACAACATTAATGGGAATTCTCTCTGTGTTCTGCCTCTAAGTAGCCCTGTAGCTGGGAAGTGTTTTTTAGGAGAGATTCTTCTAGGATTAGTCACGGCCATAGAGACAAGACTATTTGGAGACAACAGCCAGCTCAAAGAACTTCTCCTGAAGATGTCATTTCTCTGGTACACTCTCTATAGGTCACTGTTTCCACTTATAATATATTCATAAGGAGCAGCTCAATACAATGTGTTGTGAAACTAATTTAATAAATGATGCCTGTCTCCAGGGCCCATGAACCTTCTGCTAAGCTGCACTGCCTCCTTGGAGTCTTAAATGCCCAGAAAAACTTGAAATATTTTATCATTTCCATCATAACAAACAAGAAATCTTAAATATAGCTCTCTGTGCACTTAAACACACACTTAGTTCCTTATCCTAAGCCACATTTTTAGTGGAGTAAGGAATGGATATAAAATGGACCTGATGCTTAGCTTAGAATTTTATTATTCATCAAACATGGAGTGCCTCTGTGTGCCAGACATCATGCTGAGTTGTAGAGATATTTTAGTTATAGAATTTCTCATTCCATTTGAGAATATGAGATCTAGAAGCCCTTTCCATCTCGTTGCATCTCATTTTGTACATTGGGAATCTCAGGCCCAGGTAGGAGTACAAGTTCCCCAAGGTTAAGTAGGTAACTAGAGGTAGGTCCAGAATACAAATAGCTTGTTCTCCGGTGAACCGGTCTGGATCCCAGTGAAAACAGGCAGTGTGCTTAAAGTAGGTAATAAGAGCAAAGTTGATGACAAGGGCTTTTTATAAAGATATGCTCAAAATTTGAGAGAGCCAACAAAAGATAGTGGAATACTGTGGGCCTAGGAATATTAGGACATGTCATGACACATAGGCTGAAAGAACACAGCAGAAGCAGTGGCTTTCAGTGGAGGGCACATGCCACATGGTGACTTAGCAAGAAGACATCTGGGACAATAGGTGCTTTAACTGCAGTCTTGTTTTGCTCTGCAGCTTTCCAGCAGGGCCTCCTACCTTCTGAACCTAACAGAAGCAAAAGACAAGAGAATCCCTTGATACATTTCACATAGGTCGAATGTGAATGGCCCAACACAGGGGAGAAAGCAGAGGAGCATGTATTTAGAGCAATCAGTAGAAATTCTACAGGTCCTTGATGCAAGACTTACAACGTGAATGTTAGAACATATGTCACTATTAGTCAGATGTTGGGAGAGGGTCCTCTAGAAGGGCATTGTGTAAAATACTGAGTTGAGCATAGAATTTAAAACAGTCAATTTTAGAAGAGAAACTATTGTCTTAGAGTTGTGAACTGGTGTGCCTAGCACCTAAGCAACCTACAGAAACGTATACATATAATTTATTAGTGTGTTTTCCCCAACAATTCCTCCAGGCTCCTCAGGAGCTCTGCTTCCTCTTTTAAGAAATATTACAGGACTCTGGAGAGTGTCTCACATTTATTTAAAACAAGCCTGCACTGGGTCTTCAGTCATTATTCATGTATCCTGCTTTTTTCTTCAACTTTTGTGCTCTGAAAAATCCTCCCCCTTTCGTTCCTCTTGTGCCAGTTGTCTTTGTGAGCTTCCCCATCCCAGACACACAATGCCCAACTTTCACGAGTTGAAAGAGAAGTTTCACTTGGCCCATGATTTGGGGGACTCGGTCCATGGCTAGCTGGCTGCAAGACAAGAACAACATAGGAGAATGATGTGGCAGAGCCTAGATGCTTAGTACGTGGTAGCCAGGAAGGTGAACATGAGGACAGCATCCAAAGGAAAGGAGAGGGGGCTACACACACCTATAGGCCCACCAGACACTTCCTCCAGTGAGTACCACTAATCCTCTGGGAAGTTCTCAAGACAATCAAGTGGACACAGTCAGGTAAAAACTGCTGCCCCAATAGAAGCCTGGTAGCCCTCTGCCCATACCTGGATAGGAAGAGCTCACCCAGCACATGTGGTCCAGATGTGTAAGAGCAAAGCCCTGTTCTGAAGGCATCTGTCTGTGTCTGAGGAAGGACCAGGAGGGAAAGCCTGGCTAATGCTGGGGCCTAAGCCACAGCGAACTTCGCAGCACTGAGCCATGCCCTGTGCACTAGAGCAGTGTCAAATAAAAAAAGAAGGAGGACTAGACCCAAGCTTTCCTATCAAGTAACTCACTTCTTTGTATTGAGAATCATCATTTGTTTTGTTTGTTTTTTGTTTTTGGGGGTTTTGTTTGTTTGTTTTTTGGGGTTTTTTTTGTATTTTAGGGAAGGGTCTCACTACTAGATCGAACTTGTAGTGATCCACCTGTTTACAGCCTCCCAAGAGCTGGGATTACAGGCGTGCTCCACCATGCCCAGCCTCATTGCCATCAGCATGCCCCGGGGGCGGGACTGGCATGGCAGGCCAACGGATCGAACCCCCGGCCCCTGTGCCTGCTTGCAGGCACTTTAATCCACTGAGTTATTTGGCCGGCCAAGAATCACCATTTGAGAGAAGTGACTGGGACCATTTGGGAAAAAAAGCATTCCTCATGCGAGCTAAGAATGAGAGGCAGTATCTACATTATATATTGCAGTATGAATTTTTCTAAATGCTTATGCACAAAAGTGGTTGTCAGCAACCTTTTGATCTTGTTTCACCGGTAGATAAGAGATTTAAACATAAATTGGATCAAAGAAAGATCAGATATGGCCTAGAAAGGACTCCAACTGAAAAAGTTAGGAAAAGGTCCCATGGGAGGTGTGGATTATTGGGCCAACGCAGCATTGGTAAGCTTAGAAAGAATGTAAAAAATCAGTATGAAAGCTCTGTGATAAATTTATACAGACCCAAGTGCAAGAAGGAATTTCTGCCTTCATCATAGAGGTGAGAAACTGCGTGAGATGTCACAGGCAGCTCAGTCTCCCAGCATGTGACAGCTAGACACCCGTGGGGTCAGGGCTCTTGTTTTGTATGGGTACACTGAGGAGGGTTGCTGACCCCTTTGGTCTGTCCACCTTTCCCCTATGTTTTTGAGTGTTGTTTTAAAGTGATTGTCTTAGTCACTTTTGTGCTGGGGGTACAAAATAATCAACGCCTATAATTGAAAGGAGGAGAGGTTTGTTTTGGTGCATAGTTTCTGACCAGGCAGAAATTATGTAGTGAAAGTGCATGACAGAACGAAATGGAAAATGGTTCCACCCATGGCAGCCAGGGAGGAGAGAGGGAGAGGGCGAGTTGCTGGTGACAAGAATGCATCCTTCTACGTCAAGCCCTCATGACACCCCTTTCCAACTAGACCATCTCTCCTATCTGCATATTCAGTTATTAACTCATCAATAGTTACCATGGACTCATCAGTGGTTACTATGCCCCCACAATCCAATCCCCTTCTGAAAGCCATACCTCTGAACACACGAGACTTTTAGGGGACATTTGTATCTAAACTATAGCTGTTCTTTTCAGAAAGATGTGCCCTATTCTCTAAAATAATTTATATACTTATTTTCTGTTCATTCACAAGATTCCTAGCACATCTGAGCATTCCCACTTATTCTATGCAGTCCAGACTTCCAAAATGCAGAAGAATTGTAGATTTCACAAACAATTAAAGGAGTGGTAAAATATTCTTTTAAGTTAGATATTTCCCCCCAATTAAATAACTTTCTGGGGCAACCAAGTGAAAAGAGAGTGGAAACACAATAGCAAACTGGACCATAACACTTGACCCCTCCTGTTACATAGACAGCAGGGCTCAGGTGCTTTGGAGGTCAGGGATTACAGACATGAGAGCTAAAATCCAACTTTAAGTATGTATGATCCAGTCCCTGAACAACCTCAGTAGTCCTTGCCCCATCTGGCCAAGGTGGAGGCCCAACATCAGTGCACAGAGGAGTTAGTCACACCCTTGAGACAGCATTTTGCAAACAGAAAGTGCAACAGAAAGTGTTCTTTCAATGCTAATTTTAGGCCAGCTGCTTAGTTACACAGGCAGACTCATCTGAAAAACTTCTGAAGATAGGACACGTGGGGCAGACACACAGCCCTGTTACAGACTGTCTTAGTCACTTTCCCATTGCTGGGACAAAAATACCCAACATTCACAAGTGGAAGGAGGCGTGGCTTATTTGGCTTATAGTTTGCAGAGGATTCTGTCCAAAGTCAGCTGGATCCATGACTGAAGTGACGTAGTAGAGGGCTCCAGTCAAGGATAGTGGCTCATTCAATGGCAGCCATGAGGCTGAGCAGGAGGGGAGGACCTAAGGGCAAGACATAGCCGTCTAGGTCACACCCCAGAGAGCTGCCTCCAACCAGGCTCCACCTCCTAACTATGTTCAGTGACCGAACTGACCAGTGGAAGAGTTGTCTGATGAGTTATAGCACCTCCATAACCCAGTCACCTTCCCAAAGCCCTAACTTTGAATGTGTGAGACTTAGTGGGGGCATTTGAGTTTTAAACTGTAACATAGATGTTTCTTCATATCTGTAACAAAAAATATATAATTAATTCTATTTCCCAGTTTCTATATTCTAACTCATTGTATTATCCCATAGGTTTCTTAAGAGGTAAGACAGCTATGTGCTGTGTTTACCTGGCTCAGTATCTTAATATTTTTATGCTCCTTGCAGGCCCAAGTTAATGTTCCTTAATCCTTGCAATTTTCACCGTCAGGGCTGGTGCGCTAGCTCAGCAGACTAAGCACCTACTTAAGCAAGCTCAGGGACCAGGGTATGATTCCCAGCTCCACATGCCATGCTGGCTCTGCCCCCAGGCACACTGAGTCTGGGCATGGTGGCACGTACCTATAATCCCAGCACTGGGGAGGCTGGAAACAGGAGGATCACTACAAGCTGAGCTGCATAGTGACACCCTGTACAAAATACATAAATAAAAAAAAAAGTTTTCACCATGAGCCAGTGCTAAGAGAACCTAAGGTCTGCCCCAAGAATAATAATTAGGAATGGCCCTAATTCATAGCCTCCAGTGTTCCAAGGTCACTAATGGGAATTATCATAATGGATTCAGCTCTAGGCTTAGACATTGTTGTAAATCCAAGGTCACTTGGAAGTTTTACAAGAACCATAGAATATGAGAGCCCTGTCCAGGTCCTTTAGGACAGATGGAGAAGATGGTAGCAGGGCAGTGACTTACCCAAAATCACAAAATATAAATATTGCAAGGCTGGAAGTAGGCACACTCTTTTCTAGGCTACTTTTGGGGGTTGGACAGGGGTTTCTCCTTGTGAGGTCTTTAGACCATAGCCAAATAGATGGCCTGGGTTGGATCTTTGTATATAAGAAGTGTTTGTAAGGACTGGCTCACTGGTAGTCATCCCAGGCCACAGAACATTATAGACTGGTGTCTTATAGACAACAGGGATTTATTTCTCACAAGCTGAAATCTAAGCCACATTGCCAGGAGATACAATGCCTGGTGAGAGCCTGCTTCCTGGTCCCCATCTTCTCACTGTGTCCTCCCTTGGCAAAAGGAACTCTCACCCAAGTAACAACTAAATCAGACACGGGTGAGATTCAACACTTAATTCATCCTGAGACAAACTCCTTTTCTAATTGTGAACCTATGACAGAGCTCTTTGGGAGGCTTTCAGAAGGGCACTAATCTCATCACTCTCCAAGACACTACCTCCTAATGCCAGAACACTGAAGATCAGGACTTCAGTGGATGAATTTTGGGGGGAATAAAACTATGTGGCACTGGGCCCTCAGCTCCTGCAAGTGCATATCTTTTTCACTAGCAGGTGACATATACCCATCACATTCTAGAAGTTGTAAAAGGTTTAGCTTGTCCTAGTATTAACTCTTATGTCCAAAATCCAAGGTCTTACCTAAGTCATCTAAATCAGACATGGGTGAGATTCAAGACATAATTCATTCTGAGGCAAATTCCTTTTCTGACTATAAACCTGTGAAATCAAACAAGTTGCATGGTTCCAAAATACAGCAGTGGGACATGCATAGGTTAGATACTTCCATTCCAAAAGGAAGAAAGAAAAAGGTATAAGATGTCCCAAGTAAGCCCAAACTATAAGCCAAATTCCATGGGTCCTAAGGCTGAAAATGATTCTTTTTGCATCAGTGTTCTTTTCCTCCAGGCTCACAAAGCTGTGGTTTTACTTCAGACCCCCCGGGGCAGTGTTCCCTTCTCCTGGACACAGAGTGCTATGCTACTGCTTTCCTACCTCTGCCAAAATATGAGTGGAATGCCCAGAGCTCTGCCCAGTAGCCCCACACCCACACCTCTAGGCAGCCCTGCTGCCACTGCTCTGAGTGAAGGCCATCTAGTCTGCAGAAATCAAGGTTATCACCATTCTTTCTGAAATCAAGGAGGTAGACCTGATGATCTCTGAATCTTCTTTTGGGTTATTCTTCCCTGTTTTGAAGAACAAGGCATGTTTCCAGCTGGGTAATTCTTTTGCCTTATCCTATAAAATCCGAATCTGGCAGCCTTCTTTTTTCCTTCCCATTTCCTTCTCCTTCAGTTCAAATCTTGCAGTTTTCCAGTTGCAGTGCCTGGTAAAATTTGTGGGTCACACTTACATTAACCTCACTGTTAAAAATTGTTTGGTCAACCTTTACGCTCTCTTCAAACATGTTTTCTACCAAATCTTGAAGTTTTACTTCCCTTTTTGCTTAATAATTTTGTCCTTCACTGATTTTTTGTTTTCTAATTTTATTCTTATCAGTAGGAAGCCACATCTTTAACATTTTGCTTGGAAATAACTTCAGTTAAATCGACTTTGTTTCTTTTTTTTTTT
>NW_004524910.1:754238-761786 GCF_000260255.1 Octodon degus
TAGAAGGTGAATCAAATGACTGCTTCAAACTAGACTGGCTCTTTTTGGGCTCGGCTCCTGTGCTGGCACTTTGTTTCACAGATCTCTTGAGTTAAGCACCACTTTTCCTTGGTATTTTATCTCCTGTCTGATTTAAATATCCTACAATAATCCTCCAGTAACCTCCTATGATAGATGCTTGCAGTAATCTTTCTGACTTCTTGTATACATAGAAAGGACATTTGTAATTCTCATACTTCATTGATAGCATATTGGGTGTGAGATTCTAAATTTAATATAGTATTATTTTCCTCAGAAGCTTTTACACATTTCATTATTTACTATTTTTATGAGAAATCTGATGCCAGTATAGTCTAATTTCTTTGTGTTCTTCTCATGCTTTTTGCCTCTTAAATTTTATAGTCTTCTTTAATCTTGATGTATTGAAATTTTACAATAATGCACCTAAAGTACTAGCACAGTATTTTATTATAGGAGCTCAGTGAATCTCTATCAGTTTGTCTTCAGTTCTACAGAATTTTATTTTTTTTTTCTTTTTGTGACTTCTACCTTTATTTTTTCCATCCTAATCTTGAAAACTTTAAACCATAGTTTTCCTGGATGGATGAATATCCTATGTCCCATATTTTTTGTTAGAGACCCTAAGTCTCTAGTGTAGTTTTTACTGTGTTTTGGTTCATGTTCAGTCAAGTTCCTTGACTTTATTGAATTTTTCTTTTGCTTAGGCAATCATGGTATTTTATTTCTGAATAAGATGAGATCTTGAGGGTGCCTGTTTCTGGTTACTTCTGCATTTATACTTCTTTTTCTTAGCTTCAATTGCATAAATCTCAGTACACAAATTAGTTTACCTCTAGATTTCATTTGGCTCATGTCAGGGACCATTTATTCTGATGGCTTAGCTTGGTTAGCTTCTTTTGAGCTACCAATCTGTCCCATCTGTCTCATGACTCTCCCTGTCCTTTTGTGTGTTTTTCCTGGGCCCTTCAAGTTGAGGAGGCCAAATACAATTCTTCAATCCATATGCAGGCTGTGACAGTTCATAGTTTTCACTCATTGGCCAACAGTACTCAGAGTTGCCACTTCAAGACAAGTAAAGTCCTTTAGGCTCACAGGTCTAGCTGGGATGTTGAACCCAGAGATGTCACAAAGTGTTGAGTGTGGAGTACAGGGACATTGCTGTGGTGCATTATGTGCTGTGGCTAGGGCTTCATTGTAAGACATTCACTTATGTTTTCCCTCTTGAAAAAAGTACACTACACCTCTTTGCTATGGAGTCATGTACTGCATACCCATCCCCCAAATCATCAGCATGTCTAGGGATCTGGATCAGAACTGGTGTGCTGTTAACTCTTTTAATTCCTAAACAATCATCTTATTATTCTCTTGACCTTAAGGCAGGAGGACTAATTATGCTGGTTTATTCTTTTAAAAATTCTCATTATTTGTTGTTACCATTGTGTTCAATTTGTCTTATAAAATGTACCATAAATGTCAGAGTAGATGTGAACTCATATTCTTTAAGGATTAATAATGAAACAAATAACCACATACCTTCTGTCAAACTTAAGAAATAATTTTTCTTTAAAACTGTTCTGTAATTGTGAGGTAATTTTCCATCTCCCTTTGCTGAGTTCAGAGGTCTGAGGTGGGGAGCATGCCCTAATTTTTTCTGACAAAAGTGCAAATGTAGTATGCGTTTTTTTGTAACACAAATCCAGATGATGACACTTCGTGACTCTTGTGACACTAAGCTACTGTTGACTTTTCCTAGCAAGCCAAGCATTGCTTGACACACTGTTAACTCACTACTTCATGTAGATTTGAAAAACACACTCTGTTTTTCACAGATCTTATAACAGCTAGTTACATGCACAAGAATCTGTAAGACTTTGACTGTACCAGTCCCCTGAGAGCTTATAGGTCACAACCTAAACAGTCATAATTCATGGTCGACAAAGTCAGTGGCTATATAGCTCTTCCAGTGAGCATCACCATTAATCAAGTGCCTTCTGTGTACTAGGAGCTGTTTGAGACTCTTGGCATGTAGTATTGATATACACATGCTCTCTGCTGTCAAGGTTCATCATAACCAGACTTATGAGCAAGCTGGTTTTTGATTGTACATGCCAGAAGTGAACTAAGAAACTACTAAAAGTTGTTCTTGAGCTGATCAGGTCTCCTGCGGTTACTAGTAAAGGTTGACCAGCAATCAAAACACTTGGCATGCTGCTCATGTCAAGTTGAATCCTGCCATAGCATACTAAGCTGATGAGTTCAGAGTTCATGTGGGATTCTTAAGTCCAGGGTAACCATTTGTCCTAGTTTCAGGAGTTAAGTATCTCAATCTCATGTACAACAGTTATTAATATAACTTCTTTTCCTTGTTAAAATTTTCCCATCTTTACACAGTAAATTACATGGTCATGCATCTTGGTCAACTTTTTTTTTTTTTTTTTTTTTTTGCCATGCAGCAAATTCCTTCAAAATCTTAGTGACTTAAAACACCTGATATTCAGGTTTTGCTATGAATCGATGGTTCACTTGCATTTCTGCTCCAGCACTAGGTCAGGTTTATTCATCATTCTGACTTTGGGCCTGTGCACAAGTCTTTTTATGGGAATCAGACAGGCTGGAAGAGCATCTGTAATGTTTGTGTTCTGCACAAGGTGAGAGCCCATGAGCTCTCTTCCATTGGCGAGAGGAAGCCATGTGTCCAAGACCAACATCAGAAGGTTGGAGCCTATGCTAGCCCCCTAGTGTGGAGCACTGTGGCAGGAGAGAGTAACTAGGGAAAAAGAATGCAGTTGTCACCTCACATTCCAAAGCCCCACTGCCACCCTGAATGCCCCCCTCTAGCTTTGCTGGTGTTTTCTTAGCAGTCTCTGTGTGAGGACACAGCTGAAGTAATTAACAGCTCCTAGGAAGGAGTTCTACTTTTGTTATAGAATATGTTAAGGGACTTCATTCTGCCATAGGCCCTGGTTTATTTTTGGATTTTTTTTCCTTTGGTTTTTGAGCCAGGGTCTCATTATGTAGTCAAGAGTGGCCTTGACCTTAC
The DNA here is from genome assembly GCF_000260255.1 of Octodon degus. Classification (NCBI taxonomy): domain Eukaryota; kingdom Metazoa; phylum Chordata; class Mammalia; order Rodentia; family Octodontidae; genus Octodon; species Octodon degus. The sequence goes on from NW_004524910.1 coordinate 757,300, forward strand.
TATGTTGTCCAGGCTGGCCTTGAATTTGCAGTATCCTGCTGACTTGGCCTTCTGAGTGCTGGGATTGCAGGTGTGCACCACTATGCCTGTCTAGGGGTAGAGATTGACAATCTATGACAACTTGAGTAACTGGAACAGTGTCTCTTCCTTGCTTAGGCCCCCATTATTATCACTTTTCACAGAAGTCTGCACCAGTGAATTTTCTACTCCACCATGTGAGCTGTCAGAGCCAGATGAGCCCCTCGTGTTGGAGCTCTGTGAGGGATGCTTTTAGTGCCTTTTACTTTGCCCCCACTGACTGTTCTTCCCTTCCTTTTCAGCACTTAGGATTTTTTTTTAATCTCAGTGCTTCTTCATTTGTCTGTGCTAAGTGTTCAGAGCTGATTGGCTTTTCCCAAAGCAGTTCCAGAAATTCCTTTCAATTACAGTTTAAGAGATAGATCAGAGTTACACAGAGTTACCCTTCCCTGGTTTCCATGCTTGTCCCCTTTCACTGGATTTGAGGAAGCCAGAAGGACAAAGATTTTAGTTCAGTCACCCAGGTTGAAACTCATATCCTGCTGTCTTCAGCAACACACCATCATTTCACAGCAAGGGCGGGGGCTGACCTGGAAGCACAGGGGAGATGCATTAGTTCCATCACTGGCAGGCAGCTGACTTTCTCTCAAGAGCAGTGCTTCATGACGAAACAGCATCACTTCCTAAGAACGATCAGGTGCTGTCGGAGTCATATTGAAAGCAGACAGATGGTAGTCAGTCAGCCTGCCTCCATGGCTAAATGGCTTGCAGGAAGGTCCCATGCATGCCTCTGCAGGAATGCACCTTGTCACTGATCCCAGAATGTTGATGTGGCCAGTTAATATCGTGAGGACTTAATAACTGCTTTCTGACTTTCATCCTTTCCTAAAGCATGAATTGATGAAAGTTTTTAGTGCTGTGCTCCCCACTGTATTTCCCAACCTAGTATAGTACCTGGCACATAGTGGATCTTTAGAAAAAGTTGGGGGAAGCAATGAAGATATTAATGATAACCATAGAGGTGAAACTTTGGGACTCCTAAATAGAATGTAGCCCTGTAAGGATATGTAGGGGTGTTCTTTAAGATAATAGTGCAGGAATAAGTTCAGATTGATGCTTTAGATTCACTGGCCCTATGGTGGAGTGGTTGGGACCCTGAAAGAAGTTAGACTTTGAGTTGAAAGCTGGAAGAACAGACAGTGAGCACTTCATGCCCATAGGGCTGTGGTCCATGTACAGATGTTCTCATTCCCTGCCCTTTGCTGTGTCCCCACACTTACGACCAGAGTATATGCTTGTTGATCTCAGGATGACCCCTGCATTGGTTTAAATGAAGGCTTTTTCTAGCCACCAAAGCTGTGCCACACATTGAGATACACAGTATTTAATGCCCTTTGAGAGCTGTCTGAAAATGATGTCTGAACAGTTGATAGACAAGTGGCTCGGGTCTCTTACCCCCTTGGCGGGGTGGGGTGGGGGAGAACTCTGAGGCACATGGACCCTCCCCAGCAGCCTTAATGCCCAGGCCCTCCCTGTGGCAACTAGCTTGATAATGCACCATTTATGGACTGTCTTCTCTGTACCACTTCCCCCACTTTGCATAATTGTGTTTTCTTCACTTAAATGAACCTTTTTCTCTTGCATATTTGTCTCAGTATCTACTACTGGGGAATCTCAAACTATGGCAGTCTGCTCTGGGTCCTTAGGACTTGACCACTTAGTGGTGGGTATTCTTTTTGATTTGTTTTAATTTTTGTTCTTTTGGTACAGGGTCTCACTGTGCAGTACAGACTCATAGTGATCTTCCTGTCTCAGCCTCCCCTGCCCTGAGATTACAGGCATGTGCCACCACACCCAGTTTCAAGGCTGACATGGTACACCCTGGAACCCAGGGCTGGCATGGCATGCGGTACTAGAGATTGACCTCATGATTTTGCACTTGCCAGGCAGGTACATAGGCCACTCAGCTATCTCCCCAGCCCAGTGGTGCGTATTCTTGAACCTGCAAAATCCACAAAAGATTTGGGCTTTATTTTGCATAGACCTTTAAAAGTTAATGGGAAAAGTAAAAAAAAGACAAGCACTTCTAGTGTTTTTGTTTTGAGGAGTAATGACTTAATTTTGCCATTATATTACATAGCTTTCTGGGAAGACAGTGGGATTTTTAAAGAGAGCTGAAAGTACACTGTTCAGAGAATGTGTGTGCCTTATGTTGCCTGGAGGATGGGGTCTCAGTGGACTTGCAGGGTCCCCCTAAGAATGCCTTGTTTCTTGCTGTCCTAGGCTGCTTATTGCTTCTAAACATGTTCTACATGTTATGTCCCCTCTACTTTTGCTCACTGATGCTCTAGTTTTATGTCAGTTTTCACTGTTACTGCCCTAGAATCTGCTTCCTGCAGCTAGCTCCTTGGGAATGAACAGGTGAGAGAGTCGTTCTGCCTGTGCCATGCAAAGGGAGGATGTGGGAGGCACCCTTACACTGACCTTTGACTTTTGCTTCCTTGCAGACATCTCAGTGAGCCTGCTGACCCTCGTGGTCACTGCCTGTGGTCTTGCCCTCTTTGGCGTGTCTCTCTTCGTATCTTGGAAACTCTGCTGGGTTCCGTGGCGAGAACGAGGCCTGTTCTCTGGTAGCAAAGACAACAACCAAGAGCCTCTTAACTACACGGACACAGAGACCAATGAGCAGGAGAACAGTGAAGACTTCATAGACCCACCCACACCCTGCCCTGACTCCTCCATAAAGATTAGCCACACCTCCCCGGATATTCCCCTCTCCACCCAGCCAGGGGTCCAGGAGAACTGTGCTCATGGGGTCCGCGTGCAGCGCCAAGTCACAGAGCCAACCTCATCGGCCCGGTCAGTAATGTCCCCTCCCTTTGTAAATGCAAGCCTAGGACCATCCTACTCCCCTTTTTGGTGTCAGTGAGTAGTCAAGGAGCCAGTGACCTTTCATATGTCTGTTCGATATCAGAAATCTGGATATGGGAAAACAGTGCTTCTACTGCAGAGTTAAGGTTCCTGAGTGCTTAGTCTCTTATGAATGCCTAAAAGTATTATCCAACATTGTTAGGATTTATAGTGTATCAATTGTGATATACAAACTTTACACACATTACTTTGTTACAGCTCACAATTTTTTGTGAAATGGATGCTATAATTTTCCTTTTACAGCAGAAGAAACTGAAGTCCAGGAGATTAAGTCAAAAAGTCATTGAGCACCCAAGTGGAGATCTGGACCGTCCCAACTCAACTAACACCAGAACTTGAGCTCTTAGCCAGTATTTCTTTTATGGAGCCCTTCTAGCATGATAGAATTTATTCACTGCGACTCTGACCTGGTCTAGCACTCTTCAGAGTCTACAACATGGCCAAGGTCTTTGTTCATCTTCAGTCTTTAGAAGGCCTACAGAGTACCCTGTGATCATTCTCTTCCCATTGTCTGGAAGCTTTGAGCTCTTCAGCAGTAGAAAAATAATAGACAGTCTACTGGGTAGGCTCTGGGGTCTAGTGAACTGGCTTTACTTACATATGTAACACAGAACAAATTACGTAACCTCCATCTGTGTCCATTTCCTCTGCTTCTGTGAAAGAGGAGCTGCAAGAGCAACCTTTAGTTGGCTTTGAGAAAGATATGATAACATGTGGCAGCATAGGCCTGAACCTAGGAGGGACTTCCATTGTGCTTTTCATATCACTTATCACCACTGCCACTGAGATGCCTGTCTACTAAGACCCAGGTTGTACAGAGGTGACTTTGAGGCCAAACAGTGAGTTCTACATCACTAAATATAAAAAGCAATTTTTAATAAGAGACCTTAGGAAAAGAGATAGCAAAAGCAACTTTCTTTAAAGTGAAAATATTTGCTTGAGTGATAGCCAGAGGAATTGCATGTGCTATTATTTGAAAAATATGAGCACAATTTGGGAATTTAAAAAAAAATCTTTTATTCTCTAGAAACATAAATATGATTTTACCCTTTTTTATGTTAATCAAGTTTATCCTAGAGGCTCTGCTCATTCATGTTAAGTGGGTTGGAATATGACAGTTTATGGTTTAATTTTTTCAGAAACCTATTTTAGCATCATCTCCAATTCTGAATCAAAGAGCTAAACTTAAAATATTCCTCAGTAAGGAAATGGGTAGTTGTTTGCCATTTGATTTAGAAGAAATCCTCAGATCTTATCACTAGGATTTCTCTTCAGATTTAAAACTTAAATATAACTAGAGCTCTGTTTTATGCTGTTGCAGGGTTCATGAGGTGGTGCAGACTTACAATAAAATTCTTTTCAGTACTTCAAGACCTGGAGCTTTTCAGATGGGGTCTCCACTAAAATTGTCTCCAGGGCTGGGGAGATAACTCAGTGGAATAAGTGCTTGCTTGGCAAGTGCAAGGTCCCGAGTTCAATCCCTGGTACCACAAAAAAAAAAAAAAAAAAAGGAAGGAAGGAAGGAAGGAAGGAAAGAA
>NW_004524910.1:761886-780597 GCF_000260255.1 Octodon degus
GAAGGAAGGAAGGAAGGAAGGAAGGAAGGAAGGAAGGAAGGAAGGAAAGAAAGAAAGAAAGAAAGAAAGAAAGAAAGAAAGAAAGAAAGAAAGAAAGGAAGGAAATGAAGTGAAATGAAATTATCTCCTATTCACTTTTACTCTGCATATAACTGATTTTGTCTGGTTTCCTCTAACACAGGGTGATAAACCTATATTTTTATTAGACTTAGTCTGTACATTCCACCATATAATCCTAATGAACTAAGAGCAATAATATCCCTGTAATTACTACAATATTTATTCTACAAAAATATATACTTTGCATATCAAGGAATATAATTTTTTAAAAGAGAAAAACTGTTATCTTTACCATTGATTTGCAGAAATTGGGTAGAAGGGGGAAAAAGAGGAGAGCAAAGAAATTATCTTTGTAAAAAAAAATTTCTTTGTAAATTGAATTTTACATTCAGATTTATGTTAGTTTTGGAGACATGAAATTAGATTATCTTTTTTGCTGGGCCAAATCAGGTTTAGTCATAGCTGAACTGTCATTAAAGACCTAAACTCATTCTAGCTGCATTTGACCCAGTATTAACAATTTGCATCATTATGCATTTAAGGCATTCATATCTGAATTACAACTGACCTAGTTTTATGGGTTCTGTGTGGAAATACATATCTTTTACTAGTGATGTATGATTCTCTAATTCTTTAGTGATTGTGTAACATTATGAGTAAAAAAAATCCCATATTTTTATTAACAAAATGAAAAATAAATGAACTACCCTTCATGCTTCAAAACATTTTTAACCTTTTTTAAAAGTAACAGAATATTTGGTGGGGGGTGGCCAAATAGCTCAAGGGATTAAAGCGCCTGCAAGCAGGGGCAGGGGGCCAGGGTTCAATCCCAGAGCCTGCCATGCCAGCCCCACCCCTAGGGCATGCTGAGACAGCAATTGAGACTGGACATGGTGGTGTGTACCTGTAATCCCAGCTCTTGGAAGGCTGTAAACAGGTGGATCAGTACAAGTCCGATATAGTAAAAAAGAGTATTTAGGAGGAGGAAAAGAACTTTTGGCAAGATGGCACTGAACAGTGTGCTCTTACATCTATTATTTTTTCTGCATTCTCATTGTTTTTTACTTTCTCACTGCTGTCATTTTCTTTCTTCTTGTATTCTTCAGTTATTAACACTTGTCCCAGGACTTGTGAGCACCTCACCAGTACATGTAAGACTTATACTCCCATTTAAGCATGTCTCTCCTATCACCACAATTGGCATAGCATTTACAGTGAAAAATCTCAACCTCACCTCTCTTATTCAGGTTAAATATATTTGACTCACACTGGTACAGTTTGGAATAGACCCAAGATGAGGTTTCTTTTAGTTAAGATGTCTCTTGTCAGAATAAGTTTCCATTATTTTTCTAAGAACACACAAGTTTTTCTAGAACCAAGTCTACTTAACTCAATGACTATTAAAACCACCCAAAATTCCTGTTAATTCATCTGTTTGGATGAAATCCTTCATGTATCCATGACCTCATATTTTAGGAATGTGGATATCTTAATTTCCTCAAACTTTTTCAATACCAGAGCTTTCTAATAAATACTCCAAATATATTAAAATCCCTGTATCTCCAAAATGGAAGGATATGGAAAGGTCATCTCTTTGATTTCCTAATTCATGTTCAAGATGAAACTCCATCCCGCTTTTTCTTTCTTTCTTTCTTTCTTTCTTTCTTTCTTTCTTTCTTTCTTTCTTTCTTTCTTTTTTTCTAGATTTCTCAAATTTCTTCTGTAATCATTGAGTTTTATGAAAGTGGAACTAGCCATACTCCTTATTGGGACTATTAAAACATTGCTCACATCTACTTAGCAAAAGACTTTGCCTGAAGAAATCTCATAATATTTCAGCTATACTAGCATTTCTTTTGGTTCTTTAAGTGTCTCCAGCCTTGAGAACTTTGTGCCTGCTGTTCCTTCAGCCAGGAGTGCTTTCCCTTGTCTTTTCCCTTTCTGGCTTTTTTGCAGCTTTACCATTCTAGCTAACTGCCTTCCTGATATTTCACGTGAAGGATGAACCCTCCATACCTTCCCTGCTTTCTGTACCCTCCCAATCTCAGTTCTCACCCCATCTTGTTTTTACTCATATAATAGAGCATTGAACCCTATTTCTAAGTGATTGTTTATTACCTTTGCTCCCCTTTCTAGTCTGTGAACTGATTTCTCTTCCTCTATGTCCATCCACTAGCACAGAGCAGATATTTTTTCCATGATTGAATGAAAAAATAATCGGTCAATGATACCTTTCTCTTATTCTGCTGACAAGAATGGCCAAAAGTATACACAGAGTAAAATCTGTAGTAGTGTAAGGCTGGTGGAAGACCATTTATCTTAGGCTTCATGTTCATGAAGAGGTTTTTTTCAGTTATATTTTTAACCTTTTCACTCAATTACAATACATACTGTATGCAATACATACAGTCACAGAAATACCCTAACAGGATTTGAAAAAAAATCACACTTTAATTTGGGTCCCTTTACTGGCCACAACTCCAGTAATTGGTACACAAAGACTAAATGTTGCAATTACTCTGAGTAATATATTTCTACTGAGCTATATATTTATTTAGAGACAAAAATATTTTGAAGCACTGTTATTGCTTCAGATTTTAATAAACTAACAACTTCAAAAATGGAAGTGGTCAAGACTTAACTTCTGTGAAATCCAGGAACTAGATGTAAATGTATGTTGTCTCTACAGGGATTTGTTCTCAGAAACTATTAGGCTCATGATTTACTCTAGAGCAGTAGTGGTGAACCTATGGCATGCATGCCACAGCAGACATGCAGAGCTCTGGCTGTTGGCAAGGGGGCCAAGGTGTCTCAATATTGCCCAATGCCCTTAGGGCCAGTGTTGGCACTTTGCCATAAATAAGTGGCTTTGAGTTGCAGCGAGGGCACTCGGTCCCTAAAAGGCTCACCATCATACTCTAGACATATATGTTAAACATCTTCTTTGTGCAAAATTCTATATTATGTTCTGGTATGAAAGGAAAAGATAGATACAGTCTTCCCTTCAGAGACCATCAATTAAAGAGAAGAGAACATCAATTAAAAACTTTAAAGTGCTCAAATTGTTCATTAGATGGTTAATCTGGAAAGAACACATAATTATAAAATGGGGTGAAAACTAGATACAGGGTGTTTTATTTACTTTTCTCTCATAGCTGAGACAAAATGCCTGACACCTAATGATAATAGGGGAAAAGGTTTTCTTTAGCTTATAGCTTCTAGAGGTTTCAGTCCACAATTGGCTGTCTCCAAGACAGAGTTCCACATGGCAGAGGGGTGACAGTTCATGGCAGCAGAAGACAGCAAAATCAAGAGAAGAGGCTGAGAGACAAGACTCTTCAGGCTACCTGCACTAGCACGGGTGTAGCACTTATGCCCACAACCCCAGCACTGGACCATGAACCCATCACAAACTCTAGGTTCAGCCACCTCCCTAAAGCCTCCCCCCCCATGACTGCATGACATTTTGTGAGCAATCCAAACACAAATCTTAACACAGGGGGCCAGTGGAAGACTGCAGTGGCAAAGGCCTGAATTAAATTAGAAACAAAGAAAGTAGAAAGAAGTGGGTGATATGAACTATTTTAGAGAAACTGTTGGTCAATAAAGGCTCATGTTGCTTATTGAAGATAAAGTATTTGAAAGTGACACCAAGATTTCAAACCCATTTAACTTGGGAAAGAATGATAGGAAGCAGATGGTGCTTCAGTTGCATTTGATCAGATACTTTATTGGCCCCAGGGCCTACTCACTAGCATAAAGCCCCCCAGATCTCAAGCCAAGAAAGCCTCCTTTATCTACATCCCCTGCCCTTTCAGTGTGCTCACTGTGTCTGTCCCTGTGCAGAACTTTGCCTGTGTGTTTTACCATTTAGAATATTCTAGGAAAGAAACAGAAAGCAGATGGTTCAGGAAGACTCAGCTCTCTCCTCTCAATCACCAAGGGACTATTTAAGAAAAAAAGCAGGATTCTAGTTCCAGTTTCCATACTTCTGGGAACTTCTTGTCCCCTAGATACCCAAAGACCACTCCATAGACCTTTTCTTCTAGGGTTGTAGAGCTCAAGGTATAGCACCCTGCTCTGGATCATCCCTCCTCCTTGCTTTGGCCTTGCATGTGCCTCCTCCCCACTGCCATTTGGGTAGTCTATGAGGGCTATGGAATATTAATTTTCCTATTTCCTCCATCTCATCTTCTGTCTCTGGAAAATACTCCCTGTCTACTTTTTTATGTCTTACCTCTCAGAGATTGAGTGGTTACGGGGGAAGTTACAAGTTGCCCTGGTTCTCTGACTGTTCTGAACTGCTCATCTTTCATACTCCCACCCCCTAACTTCAGTAAACTCACTGCCTCCTGGAAGGAGCCCCAGGCGGTGAGGAACTGTCATCCTCTGTTACAGGCTTTGCTATCTGCTTTAAGCCAGTGCCTTACAATGAGATTCAGCTGTTTTTCCAATAGGAATTCTGGATTAGGAGAAAAGTATTTGGAACAAAATTAACACCTAAAGCATTTGGTTAGGCAACAGTGTTCCTATTTGTGATTGATTTTTAGAAGAATTTGGTTGCATTAGAATTTTGAAAGGGGAACTTCCTGTACAATTGGAATCTCAGGAAATGGGATTTGTTTTAGCCTTTGAAGTACAAATCTCTATAATGCTCTCCCCAGCCCACCCCCTGTACCCGCTGGCAATCCATCACGGTTAGGAAAAGCTGAACGTGTAGTACTAATCTCAGGTTTCATGTCTAAGAAAATGTACATGTACAACAGAATGTTCCATTGCTAACAAGCCAAATCCATGTATTTTAAATTTAAATTAAAATGTACTTGGTAGGCTTTAGTCCTACAGATAAGGGTGAAGACAAGTGTTGCTATGATATGATGAATCTAAAGTCAGTGCTCTGAAAACACCAAGGTAACTTATTATGCACAGAGCCTGCTCAGTAGCTACTCTGGGAAGAGAGGCTACAGCATGACTGGGCCTGGGATTGGGTGTAGGCAAGGGATTATGTTGCATCAGATTCAAGTCTCAAGAAGAAGCATTCAGTGGGTACCCTTTTATTATAAGGTGCGATCAAAACATAGGATGAATATATATATATATTGAGTGTTTGCATTTTTAAAGAATTGTTAAAGGAAGAGACACATTGCCATTAAGTTCCCCCAAAATACCCCCTCATTCCAAACACACTTATCCCATTGCTCCTGCCCCTTTCTGAAGCAGCTCTACAGTTGTTGTTGAGGTGTGATCAAAATATGGTGCACGTTGCTGCTGAGTGGCGTCTGGTGGGAGGGTAGTATCCTACAACCACTGTGGCATCTCCAAGCCCACCTTCTTCACCAGATCTGGCGTTGTGTGACTTTGTGACTTCTGGCCCTTTCCCAAAGTCAAAATGACAATGAAACACAAACCTTTTGAATTGACTCAAGACATTGAGGCCACCATAATGGAACAACTAAGGACATAAAAGAAAGCTTCCAGGAGTGTTTCAGAAAGAGGCAAGAGGGCAGGCCAAATAGCTTAGCAGATTAAAGCTGAGCAGGGGTGGGGGGTTTGATCCCCAGGCCTGCTGTGCCAGCCCCGCTCCTGGGGAGCGCTGAGACAGCAATCGAGATGGGCATGGTGATGCGTGCCTATAATCCCAGCTATTGGGAGGCTGTGAACAGGTGGATCACTATGAGTCCAATGTAGTAGTGCCACCCTGAACATATTGTAGACCCTTCCCTAATATACAAAAAGAAAAAAGAAAGAAAGAAAAAAAAAGTGCCAAGGATGATGGAATAAGTGTGTTAGAAGTGAAAGAGGCATATTTTGAGGGAGATTCATGGCAGTGTCTACTGTGATTTATCACAGTAAATCTACATTTACTGTGATTTTGAAAATTTAAACATTCATATTTTTTGGTCACTCATGTAAATGTCACCACTGACTAAACAGCACCCACAATAGTCCCTACTAGTCCCTACTAGTTAGTTCTACTAGTTAGTCCTATTAGTAGTCTGCACAAAGAATGGTAGGAACTGACTCAAGGCCAAAGTGGAGCCATATTTGATTCTAGCCTGATGGAAAAAAGGTAATAGCAAAGGGAGTGGGGCTAGTACCATTTCCTTTAGGCCTTGCGTGGGACAGCACATTTACTGTCCCCTTTGCCAGTCTTTTCTGCCACTGAAACCAACAGTGTGATTAAGCTCTGCTACAAAAGCACAGAGACTCCACTTCTGCCTGAGGAATAGCCTGGATGTACCAGTTTGGAGTGCTGGTTTTGGTACTTAGCTTCTCCCATGTCCCTGTCACCAGATACAGATCAAGATTGTGGATTTCTCTGGGAGAAATTAAAATCTCAGGGCAGCAACTCTCAGACAACACTTTTTGCACATGCAGAAATGTTTGTGACAGGGATATGTTGGCTTGCTGAGGACTGTGTTGGGTGCGACAGGTACAAGTGACACAGCTCAGTGACAGGGCTCTTGTTGTACCACAAGGGTGATTAGTGATCAGGAGGATATTTTAGGATGAAAGGGAGTGCTCAGCATGACAGCATCTATGATGACAAAGAATAATTTCAAACATGCTTCAAGGGCTGTTAATCCCGTTTGTACATCTTTATTTTAAAACAGTCAAGAAAGGAACAGAAGACAAATGGGGATGTTTACTCTGCCTCTCCAGCTATTCATCAATCCCTCAGAGACAGCCTGGCTGTTCCCTTTCACCTTCCACGAGAGATGCTATTTTAATTAAGGTTATTTATTGAGTGACTCCATATAACAGGATAAGGCTTCTGAACTCTGAGCTAAAAATAAGCAAAAGCAGCCTTAAAAGAAACCTTCTACATAATGACTACCTCGTCCAACTTGTGAGGACCCACACAGGTAAGAGAGGTTTTAAAGAGAATTCTAGAGAAACATTTCACCTAAGCCAATAACCTTATAATAGAGTGCACTGTAGCTTCCACTGGCAAATATTTAACTTGCAAATATCAGCAGCAGATCATTCCTTCCTGAATCTCTATAGGCATTTATACTTGCTTACTTTTAATTTTCATGCCATTCGTGTTTGTTTCAGAAGCGAAACTTCCCAATCACCCCCATAGTACAACTAAAGCACAGCCTCAGTGCTGTCACTTGCACGAAACAGAACCAGCCCTGCAAGCACGCACTTCCCTGTCATGTATGTCTTCACTTATGCAAAAGCTGTTCACGTGGTGAAATGATTTGATTTGAACCATAAAAATTCACATCCTTAGAAAGCTGTAAGACAATGACAGGGAATTCTATATAATTTAGAAAGGCATTCTTAAAACAACGCTTAGCTGAACATTTCCCCTTTTAGGATATCATCTATAAAGTTAAATAATTTTCATAAGCAGCTCGTACAAATCTTTATATTCCACCAGCCATATAAGCTTCTTTAATGGCACATTAGACAGTTCAGAATGTGCATTAAACCTTTAAAACTCCAAGGTCACGTGCTGATAAGTTCGTTTCCGAATACCAAGCCTCAATTTTGAGCTTCAAGCCTTAGGGAGCAGCTTATTCACATTGATGAGCATTTTGAATTTAGGCCAAAAAGGAAAAAAAAAAAAAAAAAAAGGTTTACAGAAGATGTAAGCTCTTAACAGAAAGTTACAATCTACCTACATTCCAGGCACCAGTTTCTGAAAGATCCATAGCTAATGGGGTTATAACTTTGCTCTTTCTTCCTCTTCACTCAAGGCATAATTCAATCCGAAGACAACTCAACCTGTCAAATCCAGACTTCAATATCCAGCAGCTTCAAAAACAGGAACAGTTGACCGGAATCGGGAGAATTAAGCCAGAGTTATATAAACAGAGGTCACTGGATAACGACGATGGGAAAAGAAGTAACAGCAAAGCTTGTGGGAAGCTGAACTTCATTTTAAAGTATGACTGCGACCTAGAGCAGCTCATAGTGAAGATTCACAAAGCTGTCAATTTGCCCGCCAAGGACTTCTCTGGGACTTCAGATCCTTACGTGAAAATCTATCTGCTTCCTGATCGGAAAACAAAACACCAGACCAAAGTTCACAGAAAGACCCTGAACCCTGTATTTGATGAAGTGTTTTTATTTCCGGTTCCCTACAGTGATCTTGAAGCGCGCAAGCTTCACTTCTCCGTGTATGACTTTGACAGGTTCTCTCGCCACGACTTAATTGGCCAAGTGGTGGTGGATCACTTCTTAGACTTGGCTGACTTCCCCAGGGAGTGCATCCTGTGGAAGGATATCGAGTATGTCACCAACGTGAGTCCAGCGTTCCTTCATTTGGGGGTGGTTGGTGCTTCTTGCTTAGCGTGGAAACACGTTACTTTCTTTGGGAAGTAAAGTAATAAATTCATGTCACTATTCTTATCACTATTAACTTAGAGCTTCTTTGTACCCTTCCAGAGACAAGTTTTTTAACAAGATTTATTTTGAAATTTCTAAGAATGACTTATGAAAATTACATAAAGAATCACGTTCTGTCTTTTCTATTTTCTGATTCTTAGCAGTTCCCTAACAGATAGCAGAGATCTGTTCTTCAAATCATGTTTTCCTTGAAGCTTTCTTAGGTTGTGTATGCTAAGTGGGTCCTGACATCCAAGTCCCTGTGCTCTGCAGCTGAGACATCACTGCTTGACTCTGATGGCGCTGAGTCCGTGCGAGTGTTCTCATATTGGCTCAATGTCACTTCCGTGATCAGATCCTTAAATTTAGCCCTAGAAGTGGGAGTGATTAAGCAGAACTGGCATCATATTTTGAAATGTAAAATTCAGAGTCAGAATTACAAGGAGATCAGTCAGAAAAGTAGCTACAGATAACAGCAAAATAGATCAATAGAAGGGCAAATCCAACTCAGAGCCAAGAGAGAAGGCAGATGACCATGTAGTGACTTGTATATACCCGATGCACCAGGTCTCTAATGACCAAATATGTCCACTAGTACTCTTGTTGACAGCCACTATTCTATACTGGGGATTCCTCCACACTGTGGCTGTTACAAGGGATACATTCTCTCCACAAGTACTAGCTTTCTCCTGCTATCCACATAGGCAAAATGTGGCATGAAATTATGTCACTACTTTAATGACAAGGCCAATACTCTTATGCCAGGAAGGAAAAGAGTATCAGCTTGGGGTGTTGGAGAAGGAACAGACCTCTTTATTAGGAAAGTTTGTAATATATGGAAACCAAAAATAGATGCTGGTGAAAGCAAGGTTTGTATCTCAAATCCCAACTGTCAGAATCAGGAAACAGCTAAGAAGGTTCAAGGAAACAAAATAGACAGGATGCCTGAATTATGACTGGTACAAGAATCAACTTTCTCATTTGGGTATTGACCACGTTTCCTGGGGTGTGGCACCTGAGATGCTGCCAGGCAGAGTGATGAGCTTTGGACTTAGTTTTAATCTCAGGATGGTCAGGGTGGGGATAGTCATACCATCTAAGAAAACAACCGTTTCTATTTTTCAATGAGTGGATTCAATGAAATAACTAGAAAAGTTAGAAAGTTGAACAGGGATCCAGCTATCTGTTGCCTCCTAGACATTTGATGGAAAGTGCAACACTTTGTACACAGGACCTCATAAAAATCTGGATAAGACTGATCCCTGAAGGCAACATTCAGTCAGGTTCCCATGAGACAGGAGTACACAGTGACAGCTGCTGAGACCTCTGTCCCTGAGATCACTGCCACTGTTGTTTCCTTCCTGGGACTACGAGTTTTCTGTCCCTTGTTGGAAAATCCTAGATGGCCATAGAACTAAGAATGTGAGATTACTTACCAAGAAAGAAAATGTTTAAGTTTTTTTCTAGGCCTTTTGATAGCCACACAAGAATGGATGTCTCAAGAATGGAATCATAGTTTTTTATTGCAACATATTGTTTTAAAATTGTGTTTAAAAAAGTATTATTTGGGGGCTGTTTTGATTATATGTATTTTTAAATGTAACTGTGTACACAATTATATAAAGATCTGAGATTTGCAAAGATTTCATTTTTCAATTTAGATTTATATCATGCACAGTATGTTATACATACAGATTAATGAAGAAATAATTAAATGAACAGCCATGACCCCACCAGCTGAAGAACATAACATTGCCAGTACATTAGCTGAACCTGAATTTCCCTCCCTTTTTGTATTCCCTCTTAGTGCAAGAGGAAAGCACCATCATGAATTTTATTTATGTTGTGCTACACGTGTGTAAGGAAATATAGATTAATTGTTTTGGGGGTGTTTTTTTGTTTGTTTGTTTTGTTTGTGGTACTGGGGATTGGACTCAGGACCTTGAGCTTGCCAGGCAAGTGCTTATTCTACTGAGCAATCTCCCTAGCCCAGGAAATGTAAATTAAGATTTTGTCTGTTTCTGCTCTTCATACCTCTTCTTTGACTTGCCTTTTTCAGTCAACAATAATTATGGCATTTCACAACAAGAGTGGAGCAGCTGTGGTTTGTGTGTTTTCACTACTTTATTATATATTCCATCACTTTCTTGTATGAAAATTGCCATTTTTGTGTTGAAGATATTTGGTATTTTGTGATTCTAAATAACATTTCAAAAGAAGAGTTTTGTACACATCACTTGGTTCACATATACAATAATTTCTCTAGGGTGTATCCACAGTAGAAATAATATATGCATATGATGGACTTTTCTAGATAATGACCAGATCATTTCCAGAGTGGCTGTACAGATTGATCCTGCTGCTGGTAAAGTGTAACAGTTCCTCCTACTCCACTTTCTCACCAGCTCTCACACGTGTCACATGTATGTGTGCAATACATGTGAAAGAGTATGTTATTGGTATTTCCTTGGTTGCCAAGGTGACCACCTTTGGTCACCATGTTTCCTTTACTGTGAAATATTTAACACTTTTCTCTAATTAATCCTTTTACATTGAGATTTGTATACATATCCTTTTTAGTCTGATTGCAAATCTTTTGTTGATTATATGTATTAAAAATATTATCTTTCAGCTTGCAGCTGTTTTTACCCTCTCCCTATGGTGTCTTTTGATATGTAGATGTTGTATTTGATGAAGTTAAATGTAACAATATTTTCTATTATAAGTTATTTGTATCTTATTTAAAGAATTTTTGCCTATGTCATAATGATATTTCTCCTGTGTTTTATATTAGACATTTTAAGGTTTTGACCTTCTCAAATGTAATTTAGTCCTTGGAATGGAATTTTTGTATATAATAGCACCCCATATAGGTGTCATACATTAGTCAGTTTGGGCTGCTTTACAAAATACCTGATTGGGGTGGTTTAAATAAAGGACATTTATTACTTGTAGTTCTGGGGCCTGGAAAGACCAAGACGCTAGCAGCTTCCATTCCTAGTGGGGCTCTCTTCCTGGTTTGCCTTCTCTCTCTGTCCTCAGATTAGGGAAAGAGAGGTCAGCTTTCTTCTCTCTTCCTGTTTCTTTTTTAAATGAGGGTGTATTTGTGCTAGATAATAGTTAGCATTCATTTTGGAGAATTGGTATATGTATATATTGTATTTTGGTCACTTTTGGTTCCTTTACCAAACCCTCCCAACCTTTCCCTCTTCCTCTTCCTTTGATTCTCTTCCCCATCTCAAAGAGTCTGCCTCCTTGTTTCCTACGATTTTTCCCTTATCTATTTTTAATTTATTTGGGAGATTCTTCTTAAAGAGAAACCAAGGAGCATTTAACTTTCTGAATTTGATTTATTTAACATTACGCCCTTTAGCTTCATATGGACGTTAATCTCACTGTGGTCCCCCAAAGGTGACCCCATCTAACTCCAGTTACTGCCCCAAAGCTTCATCTCCAAATAAGTCCCATTGGTGATGAGGACCATAACACATGCTTTCTGAGGAGGAGCACAAGTACCAGTCTACAACACATCTATTTATTTTTCTAAATAGATAATCTTCTGGTACATTTTCTCAATAACATGCACTGCATACTTTGTCTAATAGATTTCTTTATATGACGAATTTGTTTCTGGATTCTCTCTTCCAGCCACTGTACTTTTTGTCTCTCTCTACAAATAATACAATTTGAAAATTATTATGGTTCTACAATATGTTCAAATATCTGCAAGAGAAAATTATGCAGCCTACTTCTTTAGTCCATTCTTGGCTAACACTTGATTTTTCCCATTAATTTTAGGATTGTAGTGTTAAGTTCAACAATTCTTTCTCAAATTTGTTTGGGTGCATATGCATCTTTTATGCTGCTGAGTCTATTCATGACTATACTGTATTTCTACATTTATTTAGTTCTTTTGAAATCTTTCATTCAAGCCTTAAATATTCTACATGAAGTTCTTGCATGTCTCTTGTTAGATTTACTGGTAGAAATATAATTTTCTGGTTTAAAAATGTTCTAGCTATTGCTGGTATATAGTTGAACAGTTTAGCTATTTATCTTGTTTGAAAATCTTGTAAAATGTGTGTGTGTGTGTGTATATATATATACATAAATATGCCTATGTATCATGGTTAACTAACTTCTAGATCTAGGCAAATACTTTCTACCTCTGAGCTACATCACCAGCCTAGAAATTCTTATAATTTGATGGTAATCTCTTCAGACTTCTTTGTAAACAGTTAGTTGTATATGAATTATGACAGTTTTGTTTGGTGCTTCCTAATCTGTACCTTTTATTCTTTTTTATATCTTTTGTTCTTTTTGTTGTTATTTAATGCACAAATTTGAATTTATAGCACAGTACTAAATAATAAATATGGAAGTAGACATCTTTGACTTGTTTCCTATTTTAAATGTCATACCTTTATATTTATATAAAGTATAATTTTGCTAGGGATATTTTGTGGATATCTTAGTTTAAGAATGTATCTCTCTATTCCCAGTTGACTAAGACTTTTTTAAAAAATTGTAGTTGTTGTTTTACCAAATGCTATAATTGAGTCTGTTATTTTAGTCCACTATGTTAGTTTTCTAATTTTGAATCAATCTTATATTCCTAAAATAAACCAAGCTTGCCTTGATAGATCACCTTCTCAGTTCACTGCTGAGTTCACTCTGATGATATTTTATTTTAGTGCATGAGTGGCGCATGTAATTTACTGTCCTACTGTGCTGTTTGATTTGAAATCAGGGCCTCTCTTGCTTTATAAAGTTAGCTTGGAGATTATTATGGATACCTTTGATTCAGTCCTGCTCACTGCCTCTGGATGAATGGGAGTTTTTATTTTTGTTCACTCTGAAAAACTCCCTCTGTTTCTGGCTTCTGCTCAGCTTCAGACAATAGAGAAAGGAATATTATTTATTGGAAATAAAAATTTAGAAACATAAAAGACTCAGTTACTTTGATTTTTGCCTCATAAAGCTATCATTTTGGATTTCTTTCTGACTTGCAGGGTTTTTTTTTTTTTTAGAAATCAAACTTTAGTCTAATATTCATTCCTTTGAATGTAGATTTTCTTCTCTTCCTTACTGCCCTCTAGATCTTACTTTCCTTTTTAGTGCCCTGTATGGTAATTATATTGTTGCTAAGTAGGCATTGCTTTTTATTCATCCTGTTTGGGATATGTTTAGATTCTTGAATATCAGCTTTCCTTTGATCAATTCTAAAGAGTTTTCATCCAGTTACTTCTTTTTATTGTTTGATATGTTCTCATATCTGATATATTTGATAGTCTCCTTTTCCAACATATTTTGTTTGTATATAATTATTTTATATGCATTTCACAGCTCAATACTTAGTGATACTATATTTTGTTCCCTGTAGCTCCCATCACTATACTCTCTGTACCTCTTATTCTTTGCTTAACACTTGCACAGTCTTTATCCAAGCATCCCTTGCTGCCTCTTGTATTCAGATTTGTGGCTATAAACTCCTCTGACTTAAAACTGTCCATAAGAGATAGCATAGCCTGGGTTTAAAATGTATTTCTTCAAAGATATGTTGAGATCATTTCTATCAGATGCCTTGATGAACTACCATCATGGAACAATTTAAATTAAAGTTTGAGCTTGAGAGATTTTGGACAAGAAGAAAGGTAAATATAGGCTCCAACTACTCAATGTTGGTTTTTATTAGTGGTTAGAAACTAGTAAGGGGACCTCTTACTTTTTTGTCTTTCTTTTTATGTATTTGGTACAGGGTCTCACCACGCAGCTGGCACTCATAGTGATCCTCCTATTTTCAGCATCTTCAGCACTGGAATTGCAGGAGTGTGCCATCATGCCAGCTCAGCACAGCCTGGGGGCAGAGCTGGTGCAGCATGTGGGACCTGGGATCGAACTCTGGTTCCTGTGTTTGCCAAAGCAGACACTAACTCTGCTGAGCTATCTCCCTGGCCCTTCTTTTACTCTTTTCTTAGAGCAAGTCCATGACAGATACGTGTCTCCATCTACTTACACAAGGCAGAAGTTCTGCATATCCTTTGTAGATAAGACCCTCCATCTGTATACAGGGACTGCAGCTCTATCCTGGACTCTCCTGCAGTCCTGGGAACACCAGAGTCCCTGTTGCCTTCAAGAAAACTCCAGCTCCAGCGCTTACTTACGTTTGTAGATTCATGTTTTTTATTGTTTCTGGCAGTCAAAAAATTCCATTTTTGTCCCATCAGCTCTGCTACCCATTAAGAAATATTTTATAACCTTGTGTTTATATGTGGAGGGACTTCTGGGAACATTCATCCTATTGAAACCCCAGTGTATACTCCAAGTTTGTTTTAAAAGGCTGTTTTTCCTTATACTGCCTGAGCAGTATGCTCTGTAGGATATGTCTGCCTTAAATTGAATAGAACTCTAGAACTCGTGCAATCCAAATATTTAGCAGACAAAACTAAGGCAGAGGGCCAGCTATTATGAGATTCAACTTAGGCTGCATGGATGAATACTAAGTGGAAATTAAGGTGAAGTTCTTGCAGTGTCCAATTTAGTCTGTTGATGAAAAAGATGACTCAGACTGATCCTAAATACTTGTTATTTTTCCTTTCTCTTTTTTTCCTGCTAACTCCCTGCTAGATCCACCTTCAATCCCTCTTTGAGAACTCTTTTCTGAGCCTTTTTGAATTAGGGAAGGTTTTTCTGATATTTACGTCCAGGATACCTTGTTCTTTTGTCATTATTCATGTCTTTCATGCACTGTTTGATTTTGTTTTCTCCTCAATAGACAGTTCTGTTAAGGGAAGAGAATGATTTTACTTGTTTATTAATGGTGTCCAACCTCTAGAATTGTGTCTGTGATACTTAATAAGCACTTGTGCCCTAAAGTGAAGCTCTTTCTGGAGGCCTCATTCGATTAGACTCTAAGGATGATTGTGCTTAGAGAATGCTATACAGAGCTGTACCCATAACTAATCTCTTCCATTTTTCATTCCTCCAAAGAGAATATGAGTTTTATGAATGTTAACATTCAAATAAAACTTAATCCTCCCGTTATCCTGGGGAAGAACAAAATGGCAATTACTGAGAGCAAAAATGATAGCTTAATTAAACCTCTCAGCTACTAATGCCAGATCAATAATAATATGATGCATTTTTGTGGGGATTTTAGCAGTCACCAGGACAGGCAGCAGCATCTGTGAAAAGGTCAGAGTTTCAGGTAACCCAGCTGTAAGGCCCTGGAGGAATGTTGGCTGCTGTGACTGGATGCATGGCAGTTGTCATTGGTCCCCTAGCCCGAAGCACTTCAGAAATCCAATTCTTCCTGCCCAAGCACTGGTTCAGTGATTTTTTCCTTGAGGCTTATGAACACCTCATTTAGACTCTGGTTTGGAGAAGATACCAGTGCTCTTACATGCTCACAGTAGGAGTCCTGAGATATCCTCTCTGCTAATACAGATTCTAATTCAGAACAGAAAACAATATAGAATAAACATTTTTCATCTTAATACTTAAAAAGTCTTACATTTTCATCAAAAATGGACTTTGTGAGCTATGGCCAAGTTTCAATATTCTGTATTGACTGATTTGAGAATTTCCATGTCTTGGCTCTTAAGGGCCACAGACCACTTCCAGACCCAACAGAGGTGGACTCCTGGAACTGTCAACAGCTAAGCATGGATTCTTAGTTGTGTGAAAGAAGGAAATCAGACATAGGCTGATTTTTCAGCCTGCAGATGTCTCTCTTCATTATCTGCCCTCTTCTTAAGGACTCTACAAAGGGGAGTTTCCCCATCAGGACCCTATAGATGTTACCAGGCCACAGAGGGTTCTTGTACTCAATTTACATAGAAATCACAAATCGGTTCACTGTAGCTCTTTCAGTGTTAGCATCTCCACCTTTGAGGGCAAGCAGCTCCTGGCGTCTTCAGAAGCTCTTCTGACCACTGAGGTGATAGCTTACAGCAATCCTCTATTGTTCTCTGTCATGCTCACTTACAGTGATTTTTGCTGTTACTAGCACCAACCTCAGGCCTCTCCCAGTGCCGGAAACCATTGACTACCAGTTTAGGATGTACTACTTGAGACAAAAAGCCAGGCCTAGGGGCACATGCCTGTAATCCTAGCATTTGAGAGGCTGAAGCAGAAGAATTGCCAGAAGTTGAAGGCCAGTCTGAATTATGTAGTTGAGACCCTGTCTCAAAACATAAAATCATGAATAGGCAGGAATATGCCATTGATAAGGGACTTTATCAGAATTTATGCTACACTACAAGAGAGACAGTGAATAGACTGACCTATGGGAGGGCTGGCCAAATAGCTCAGGGGATTAAAGTGCCTACTTAGGCAGATGCAGGGGCTGGGAGTTCGATCCCCTGGCCTGCCGTGCCACCCCTCCCCCCACAGGGCACGCTGAGATGGTGATTGAGACTGGGCGTGGTGGTATACTCCTGTAATCCCAGCACTTGGGAGGCTATAAACAGGAGGATCACTAGGAGTCCGATCTACACAGTGAGACTCTGTACACTCTGTCCTAAAAAAAAATAACAAAAAAACCAGCCTGACCTATGGGGAAGGTTGCTTACACAGAGTAGTCCTGGGTATGGGAGGACCCATTGTGAAGCTGACAACAGAGCTCAAAGAGGTAGTTGTCCAGAGGGCTGTAGAGTGGAATCACCTGTGATAGGTCCATGACAGAAGCTTACTATAGCCAAAGCATATATCTCCCAGAGTGGCCCTGGGAGGGCCCACCTCAGGGTATATGGGGCAGCCATGGAATGAAAGGACTTTGTGAGGAGTTTTGAACCCCTCTCTCCTATCTCAGAACCACATAGGCAGAAGAAGGTGTAAGTATTCAGGGAAGCCCAGCATGCTTGTTCTTCAGAGTTGCATATAGATGAAGCAGGCAGTGACGTTTATTGGTTTCCATCCATTGTTTCCTATGTTATGAGTGATTGTTGTATGATTTTTATGGCTATGTCAGAATGGTATCCTAGATGGGTAACCACTGGCTGGAGGGTGGAGAGGTAAGAGAAAAAGGGGAGCTGTTTTGCAGCGTTTGTTAATTCTCGTGGTATAAATATTCCCAGTGGGCTTATTTCATGTGCCAGTGTTACATCTTTGAAGATAAAATTAGCAAAAGATGCTCATAATTAGCTTTCCAAACTGGAGCAAGTTGAGAGCAGTTTCTGTATATCACTGTGGTGCTAAAAGCACTACAGGCTACTGAGTTAGCTAGCGCTATGGGATAAAAAGCTGGTAGAAAGCTCTGGCTTGCAGCTGCTGGCGGAAAAGCCAGTTTCCTTCTGGGATGTGGACCTGTGGAGAACTTGGCTATCACAGATCTGCTGAGCTGTGTGTTGATGAGAACCTGCTCCTTCGCAGCCTCTTGTTCTGACAGCTAGATTATTCAGAAGCAGTGAGAGGTGGCAGAGTGTGGAACAGAACACCCCAGGCAAGGAACTGATGAAGCTACAAGTCATCCTAGCAGGGCTGCCAAAGCAAAGTGTTTGATTTTTAGAAGAAATTCATGACACCTACATGACCATATTAATGTATGTATATGATTTTAAAATTATTACAAAATGAACATCTGTCAATATAGAACTTAACTAAAGGACAAGAAGCTCCCTGTATGCCCATCTTCTACCTCTGGAGTCCTGTGTGAAGGTAATCAGTATAATGAATTTCATATACAATTTCATTGCTTTTAAAATAATTTTGCTGGCCAGATAGCTCCACAGATTAAAGAGCCTGCTTAGGCAGACACAGGGACCAGGTTTTAATCTCTAGTGTGTGGTGCCAGCCCTGCCCCAAGGGTGCACTGAGACAGTGATTGAGACTGGACGTGGTGTTATGTACCTGTAATCCCAGCTCTTGGGAGGCTGAAAACAGGAGGGTCACTATGAGTCCAATCTGTGTAGTGAGACCCTGTAAGACCCTGTACTAAATATATTCAATAAATAAATAAATAAAAGTTTGCCACATAAGATATGTTCCACAGTTTTACCTATCTTTAAAATTTATGTGAAGATGATTGTGGATAACATCAGAGACTCTTTCTTTCTTTCTTTCTTTCTTTCTTTCTTTCTTTCTTTCTTTTCTCCTCCTCCTCCACCTCTTCTGCCTCTTCCTCCTCTTCCTCCTCCTCCTCCTCTTCCTCCTCCTCCTCCTCCTCTTCCTCCTCCTCCTCCTTTTCTCTACCATCCTCAGGAGTTGGAGTTATCTCAGATGTGTCCTCTACTGGTTTCAGGTTGGGCCTCCAGCAGGATGTCCTTACACTCTGCTATGACCCAACTCTACAACTATGTCCAAGGGATGGAT
>NW_004524910.1:780945-798403 GCF_000260255.1 Octodon degus
CTGGATGGTCAGTCAGTAAATTCTATGCAAATGTTCCAAAATCTGAAAAAAAGAAATCCAAAATCTGAAGCAGTGTTGATCTGAAGTATTTCAGATGAAGGATAATTAATGTATATTTGTACTTCCGTCTGCCCTGGTAGGAGACAGCCCCTGTCAGAAAAGAACAATGGAATGGGAGAAATAAATGGACCTTGGGCGGAAAGAGTGCCACTACATTATTTGAATTTGAGTCTGTTCTTCTGGTTGACTGAAAATTCTTTCCTCCATTAAAAAACCCCAGACATAAAATTCTTGAATATAAAATTTATGTGAAGAAATTTTAGCCTATGTATTCTTCTACTATCTTCCATATTATATGTATGACAAGAGTTTATGTTACTGGACATAACTGTACTTTTTGCAGTTGTGTTTTCGCATTTTATATGGCATGACAGCTTACAAATTTGTTCATCTGTTTTCCTGTCATTGGATATTTTAATTAATTTTATTTAATTTTTAAAAATATTCACATTAAACTTTGCTGTACATCTCAGCTGGTAAATAGATGGAAGAATTTCTCTAGGGTGTATACCTAGGAATGGAATTGCTGGGTCAAAGAAAAGGGTCTCAGTGAACTAACTAATGCACAATCCCACCAGCAGGAGGTGAGCCCATCTTTACCTCAGTTCTCTCCATGCACGGTAGTGTAATTATTAGACTTCAGTCTAATAATTTTCCATAGTCAAATAGTTTTTGTGGTTTACACATTGACACTTACGTGTTTTAAAAATTAATATAGCAAAACACAAACTGCCATTAATCTCCCTCAGAACACTTCGTCATTTTGAACACATTTACCCTCTGGTTCTTGCTGCCTTTTGAAGAAGTTCTGGAAGTCGTTATGAGGTGTGATCAAAAATGCATTCACTCTGGCTGCTGAGTGCCGCCCAATAGGAAGGCAGGCTTGGCCTAGCACTGCACTTCATACTCATCCACTGATTTTCTGGACCTGCAACTTGTGGCTCTTCTGAAAGTTGGAGTGACCACGAAGGTACATGTTTTGAATTGGTTCAGGACATAGGAGCAGCCTAAACAGTGAAACCAAAGTTGTGCATAAAAGAAGACTTCCAAAAGTACTTCAGAAAGTAGCAAGAAAAATGAGATAAATGTGTTGGATGCAAGGTGTGCATATTTAAAGGGATTGATGACAATATGTTTACTGTAAACATTTTTAAAAAATAAACACTCACTGTATTTTTCATCACACTTCATACCATGCATGAATAATGTTCACTCTCTTTTTTCCTTTTTCATTCTTTTGACTTTTCTCTTTACTCTGTCCTTTTTGCTTAATTTATCGCATTTACTGAGATCACCAATACAAACCAATACAGTAAACTTTGCCTTGTTTCTAATCTTAAGAATACATTGACTATTTCACCACAGAGTCACACATTGACTGTGTACTGTTTTAAAGCCCGAATAAAAGTTGAATTTCATCATATGATTTTTTTTAATCTACTGAGAGTGTGTTTTTCTCCTTTTATCTTTTAATAAAGTGTACTTTATGGCTGTATTTTCTAACTTTGACAAAAGCCTGTGTTTCTAGGGTACCTTGAAAATGTTTATGATGTATTGATTTTTATATACTAGTAGATAGCTATATATAAATGTGTACATTTTTGTATCAGTTATTTGATTTGTTAATATTTTGTAAAAGATTTTTGGAACTAAATTCATGACTTTATTTTCTTATTCTCTCTTCTCTAGTTCTATTATCAAAGCCAACCATTAAAATGTATTATGGGGAGCTCTTTTTATTATTCTCTTGAGATTTTTTATAAAATCAAATAATCTTTTACTTCAATGTTTTGGAAAAAAATTCCCTGAAACTTTCTGGATTAGGTATTTGCATTGGAAGAAATTTATTCAATTCATTTGATGGTTATAAGATTATGCAAGTTTTCTATTTCTCCATGTATGTGTTTTGGTTGTTGAGATTTTTCCAGAAATTTATTTATCTATATTTTTTATATTTTATCAAATATACTTAAGCTCTTCATAATCTTTTTTTATTATCTGTTTCATCTGTGATTATGTTTTTGTTTTAACTTAATTAGCATATGACCATGTAGTGTTTTACAGATTACTTAATATTTGTTGAAATTTATTTTATATTGTTCTATACCTCAGTTTTTATAAATGTGCAATATGTACTTGAAAAGATGGTTGTTACATCCATTCCTTGACTGATATTTTTTTGTCAGTCTGACATAAGTTACCGATAAAATGTGCTTTGAAATCTCCTACCTCAATGGTGGATTTTCAATTTTTTATTGATAGTTCTAGCAACTTTTATTTCATCTCTCTTTACCACTAGGATGCAACTGCTTTTATGAATTTCAGCCCATTTTAACTTTTTGCTATTATTTAGTGTCTTTCATTCCCTCAGTAATGTTTTTTGCCTTTAACAGTACTTCAGTATTTAGAATTATAAAATCCTCCTTTTAGTAATTTTTGTCATGTGTATTTTTTCTATCCCTTTAATTAAAACTTTCCTGTATTCCTATAATTTAAGTGTAAGTACTGTAAGAAACATACAGGTGGACTTAAAAAAAAATCTATTCTGAAGCCATTGACTTATTTTCTGTATATCTCTGCCTGTTCTACTACACTAGGTGTTCTTTGAGGACAAAGCCTAGAACGATATTCTCAACCTAGTAGGTACACAGCGAAATTCTCTCTGAGTAAATTAATAAGTGAATGAATGAGTGAAATGATTGCTCCAAAATAGTGTATGTATCTTAAATAGGAATTCCTGTGAGCCCATAAGGAAGTAATTGAAGCAGGTAGGTCAGGAGAAAGAGCTGGGGCAATGGGTGTGGAGGGTCAGCTAAAGTCTGTCCTGGGCTTGTTCCCACAGGAATCTCTGGGGCATGGGGTATCACAGAGGTATACCACCTGTGGCAAGGCATGTGCAAGCCACCCCTATGCAGTCATATTTAAGGTAGCTCCTATCAGCTGAGGGGAATTCTCTTGGGAAGGATGCAGCTAGGATCTGTTAACAGCCAACACCTGGGGCAGCGGAGGAATGGGTGTCCCAGCTTGGTCAAGGGGGTTGAGACTGATGCAACATGTCCTAACAGTGGGGAAACAGATATGATGATTAGGGGAGGGATCTTGGCTCATCTGTCTTCTCAGAGGTAGGAAAATGAAGCAGAAGGAGAAAAAGGACCCTTCCCCCACCACATCTTTCACCCCATACACTCTTCTGAAACAAGAGTTGGCTTGCTGCCTTGGCGTGGGTACCCAAGGCAGGTGTCTGCCTGGCAAGCCTGCTGCTCCTGAGAAGGAGGCAGGAGCAGAAATGGGCTTCAATTGGATCCCTATTGCATACTTAAATTAGTCTGGAGTGGAATTTACAGGGACAATTGAGTTAGATTTTTTAAAAAATATGCAATCATCTATAGATTTGGGACAACTAAAAAGAGTTGTCAAGGACAGCAATTTCATCTTAGAAGAAAGGTGAGACTAGTCAGGTAGAATGTCCCCCAGGATGACCTTTTAGTTATTTTGTACCTGTAGAAACATTACTGTCCAAAACAGTGAGCCAGCTTCCTAACAGAAAACCTTATCCCAAGGATTGGCATTTGCTTGCTTGAAAAACGAAATTTGAAAGTTTTGAGAATCAAAGCAGTCTGTGGTATTTACAATACAGCCTTAGTGTCCAGTAGCTAAGTGTAGTCTAATTCTGACAGATGGCTCTCCAGGGAAATTTTCCTTCAGATTGGATTATGCTTCCATGCTGAAATGCTCTAATTAAGGAGGTCTAAATAAACATGGTGGGGGAGTAAAAGGGAGGGACGTAGGCTGTTTCTTAGGAAGCTGTTTCAGAAATTGGCCACGCTGCGGTCTTTATCATGTCAACCCCACACCCTCTGCTATATGGAAAATCTAGGCCACTGCTCTGCTAAAGATGTGGTGGTGCTGGATCAGTGGTCAGCCAGGCTTCGATGCCTACAGAGCCCTGCTTCCCTAGCACGGTCCCCATCTGGTTTCTTCTTTGCTAGGTGTCCTGAGCTGAAACTGCAAGAATGTATGTCTCATTTAAAAGACATATGACTCATTTTTTAAAAACACCAACTGACCTGTCAGTTCAGCTTTACTAAACCTTGATAACTTTTCTAAGTCTAATGCTTTGATTTTTCAAAGTATTTAGCTCTGAAAGATGTCTGTCTGTTGCATTTACTTGCCTCTCCCTTTTTGGTGCAGGGGAGTTGAGCCTATGCTCTACCACTGAACTGCACTCGTAGAATCCATTGAGTTTCTTAATGCTTAGTAGTGTGAGACCTAAATAATTATAGAAAAAGTGTACCCAGATGTCACATACACAAGGCTGGATTTTTGAATGAGTGGTTTGAGTAAAATCCAATTTGGAAATCGGAGGGAGTTTGGGGTCAGGAAGTGAATTCTCATTCTGTGGCTAGCATTTATTTAATAAATATTTCTGAATACTCATCAAATGCCAGGCAGTGTGCTAAGAATTGAATATGTACAGCCCTTCTTCTCTTGGAGCTTATGGCCTCAGAGCTTATGGCAGTGTGAGAAGAAGGGACAGAAATAAACAAGAAATGACACAGATAATTACTTCCATGGGAGTGGGTGTATGACGACGAGAGCACATGCTGGAGCCCCTGGAGGGGCACCTGGCCTGGCCTGATGCATTAAAGAAGGAAACTTTAGGACATGACATTGAAGCTGAGACACAGGGTTGGATAGGTGTTTCACTGCGGAGAGACAAAGACTCGGCAAAGGAACTGGAATGCAAAGGCCTTGAGGCTGCAGGTTTTGACAAGTTCAGGAGCTGAAAGTGTGGGGTGAATTTTTTTAAAAGAAACAAAATAGAAGAGACCAGAGCTCAGTAAAAGGCAAGGATAAGTTTGTGGGTCCTTATGAGTAATTTTTGGAAAAGTTTGAGCAATGAAGTGACATGAAAAGATTTTTCTTCTTAAAAGATCAGTCTTGCTGTAGGGTGGAATGGATAAGAGCAGCCTGCGAGCAAAAGGTCAGGCTATTGTAGAAGGTCATTTGAGAGATGATTTTTCTCACTGAGGCAGTGATCACAGGCATAGAGAAAAATGATAGATTCTAGAAAGTTTTTAAAGCACTTTTATTGAGAAATAATTGGTATACAAAAAAAAAACCTGCCTATGTTTGAAATATACAACTTCACAGTGCTTGATATATGTATAAATGCAAAACCATTTACCCCAATCAAAATAATGAGCAATTTTTACTCTAACACTTGAGTTATGTCCCTTTGTAACCGCCCCTCCTATCACCCATCTCTAGTCTGCAGGCGACTGTTAATCTGTTGTCTCACTACAGATTATTGTGGGGTTTTCTAGAATGTCATATAAATAGGAATGAGACTGTATACAGTTTATTTTGTGGTTCCTTTCAATCAAGATAACTGAAAGTCATTCCTGTTGTTATAGATGTTAATAGTATGATATTTTTGTTGCTGAATACTATTCCATAGTGCACATGTGCTCAGTGCATGTTCATGAATTGCTTGTCAGCCAAAGAACATCTGGTTTATTTTCAATTTGGTATATTACAAAAGTGCCATGAGCAGGAGGGTTCTTTTTTTTCACATAATGAATTTATTTCTCTCGCACCATTACCTGGAAATAGAATGGCTGTATCATGTGGTGTATATATGCTTACATCTCTATAAAATTGCCAATCTGTAAATCAAAATAGTTGTCTGTCTTTCCTTTACTTTAGCAGTGTGTGAAGGCTCTGGGTGTTCTACATTCCATCTATCTCTTGGCAGGATTGGTCATTAATTTTAGATTTTCTAATAGGTATAAAATGTAATCTTATTTTGGTTTCACATCTTTCTAATGACTTATGGTGTTGAGCATTTGTGTGCGTGTGTGCGTGTGTGTGTGTGTGTGTGTGTGTGTGCACGCACACGTGCTTATATATAATGTCTTTATCTTTGAAAAAATATTTTCTCAAGTGCTTTGTATTTTCTGTTGTCTTTCCCCTAGTATCATATGGTGAGAGTTCTGTCTCTGTGGCAATGCAGGTGTTGGGATTTATCAAAAATATAATATACTAATACTTTCCCCCAAGTTGTGACTTGTACACTCATTTTCTTAATATTGTGTTTTGGAAGGGAAAAGTTCTGAATTTTGCTCAAGTCTGTTCTATCACTTTTTCTTTGAAGACTATGTTGTTTAGTAGCATGTCAAAAAACTTTGACCCAGGGCCAGCGGTATAGCTTAGCAGACTAAGCACTTGCTTAGGTAAGCGTAGGGGCCAGGGTTCGATCCCTGGCATCACATGCTATGCTGGCCCCGCCCCCTGGGTGCGCTGAGCCGGTGATGGAGTCCAGGAGTAGTGGCACATGCCTGTAATCCCAGCACCAGGGAGGCAGAAATCAGGAGCATCACTACAAGTCCGAACTGCATAGCGAGACCCTGCGCGCACACACAAAAAAACTTTGCCCTTTGCAAATTCATAGTTTTATTTTGTTTTTCTATATGCTAATTATTCTAGCATTGCTTAAAAAGACTATCTATACCATCCAATTATGCTAGCATTTCTTGAAAAGACTATATCTACACAGTTGCCTTTTGCATTTTTGAAGAAAATTAATTGATCACATATATAGCTCTATTCTGCACCACTCTATCCAAATTTACTCCAGTAGCACAGTACATTTATTGTTACAAATTTTTAAATCCCTAAATCAGGTAACAAGTGCTCTGATTTTGCCTTACTTTATCAAATTTATTTTGTTCATTCTGGGTCCTTTACATTTCTGTATGAATTTTATTTAAAAAACTTATCTATATACATGATCTTTTCACAGTTTTGATTAGGTTTGCATTAACCACAAAACCAATTAAAAATTGGAATCTTAAAAATATTGAGTCTCCCAAATCACATTTAATACATTGCCTTTAATTTCACTCAATAACTGTCTTATAGTACAAAATCCAGCTGATCTCTGGAGCCTGCTGATCAGCATGATTCTTCTCCCTGGCATGCAGACCTGCAAAATCTACCCAAGTTGACCTCTCCCTACCCTCAAGTCCATTTCCTCAACTGAGGGCATGATGGGGCTCTGTCTAAGTACCCCTCTGTCTCTGCTTGGAAACTCTAGATAGTAAACCAGGGCATCAAAGAACTGACCTTATTTGTTTCCTGTCTATCACAGATCGCATATCTTCATCACTTGATGTCCAGCATCTTGGAAACCATTGTGTCATATAGTATGTTTAGTTATTTAAGATGTGAGTGTAAATTCATTTTTAGTCCTTCTGTCACTGTCAGACGCAATTGATTTTCTGGCTTACATCTTGAACAACTCCAAGGAAGGTGTTGGTATTTCCTGAGAGAGACAACATTAGGTTGAAAATAGAGTGGATTTTTTTTTTGGAGTAGGTAAGATCATGTGTTATATTTTAACATATTTAGTTTGCTCCAACCGTGAAACATTCACATGTTAAAAAACTAAAAAAGCAGTTGTGTATATAGACTGGAGCTCAAAAACAGAGCTGGAGGTAGAAATGTGAATTTACAAATTGTCAAGACATACCGTTTGTGGTATTTGAATGACAGAGGTTGACAAAGTGACTTAATAGTAGAATGTAAAGTGATGAAAGAATAGGAATAGTTCGTTTTTCAATGTTTTTAAAGAGAATAAAAAAATTAAAAAACAATAAAAATGATACAGAATTTCAAAACAAGATCATAAGAGATTGACAATAGTCATTATATTACATACTGCTATTTTCCAAGTAGTTATTACCTTGGCTATCTATTCTTGTCTTTACTCTTTCTTTCTTCTCTCTCTCTCTCTCTCTCTCTCTCTCTCTCTCTCTCTCTCTCTTTCCTCCTTTCCCCCATCCCAATTGTTCTTTCTTTTTGAATAGTTTCTTTCTCTTTCACAGTGTCTGTTGTACCTTTTGGATTTTACTTACTCTTTCATTTTCTTATGCAATGCAGACAATATGGTGTTTATACATACAAGTCTGATTTATTTCACTTGTGAGTATAATCTATACTTGCATCTTTTTACCTATAAAAGCCTCACTATAAAGAATGAGGATTAATTCTTGAAAAACCTTGATATTTAGAATTTAGGTGGAGAAACCTGAAATGAATGTCAAAGAAAAAAAGGAAAACATTTACTGTATCACGAAAATTAGTAGAAAAATATTCAAAAGAATAGCAGTGTTCAGGTGTATCAAAGCTGCAATGTTGTTAACTAAAAAAGGGCTAAAAATACTCCACTGGATCCTACAACATGGAAGTCACTGATAACTTTAGTAAAGAAACTTCCCATAGAGACCTTAGAACCAAAGTAAGAATGGCAGCAACAGGTTTAAATAGGCCTGTGGTACTTTTGGCTGCAAAGAGGAACTGAAATCAGTGAGGGTCTTTGCAAGATGGAAGGTACCACTTATTTTAAATCCTGGCCAGTTTGGTGAAAGCCATTGTAGTAGGGTAGACCACAGATATAAGAGGGTATGCAGCAGAGGAAGGCCTCATGGCTAGAAATCCACTGAGAGGTGCTAGCAGGTGGGATCCAGAGCAGAGCTGGTGACTGGCTTTCCATAAGACATTTCTCCCTATGTCACAAGTGTGAAGCTGAGGCCTGATAGAAGTGCAGATATCTTTAAGGATCCAAAGTGAGAAGTTGAGTGCTATGGTGTGTGTCTAGTTGTCCCTCCCAAAGCCTCATGTAGTCATTGAGGAGGCTTCTAGAGTTTATGATTAATTCTTGATCCAATGCTGAGATTATGGGTGTGAGTGCTACACCCGCCCTGGGGCAGATAATTTGCATACAGATGTAAGGACAAGTGAGAGAGGTTTGCTAGCTGCCTCAGCTGCTGCTCCTCCTTTTGCTCTTTGCTGTTTTCCACCTCCATGAATGGCTGTCCTCTGCCATGTGCCGCTCTGCCTTGGGGCCAGCTGAGTACGGAATGAAACCTCAATTAACTGTGAGCTAAATAAACCTTTCCTTCCTTAATTCTGGGTGTTGGGTATTTTGTTCCAGCAACAGGAGAAAAGTAACCAAGACATCAAGTATAGTTCCACCTGATGGCTCTGTCTTCTTAGGGAAGCA
Organism: Octodon degus; assembly: GCF_000260255.1. Taxonomy (NCBI): domain Eukaryota; kingdom Metazoa; phylum Chordata; class Mammalia; order Rodentia; family Octodontidae; genus Octodon; species Octodon degus. The sequence continues at coordinate 790,073 of NW_004524910.1, forward strand.
GGAGACAGGAGTGAATATAAAATAGCTCTGCCTTCAGGTCCCTTTTGATGTGCTGGTCTTGTGATTTCTTCTATGAGTAGCTACAAAATGTTACTTTTAAAATTCAATCTCACTATAGCTGTTCTATTTTAAGCTTTAAAATATATTTTTTCAAAATACACTAGCTTTACTATGTAATTTGTTCGATTGCAGAAGACTTTTTAAAAACAGAAATCACCCATAATCTCTCTGTCCAAAAATAACTACTGTTAAGGTTTTGATACATCTTCCTATATAATCTTCCTTCATGGTTCTTACTTTGCAGTTTTGATGTGGTTGTGGAATGAGTCTGCATGTTTTCTTCCATTAATGTTTGGGTGTTGTTTTGTGGTTTTGGTTTTGTTTTTATTTTTTGTACCGGCAATCAAACTCATGACCTTGTGCTTGTCACGCAGGTGCTTATGCCAATGAGCTATCTCCCCAGCCCATTAATGTATTTCAGGAAAGAAGCAGAAAACAAAGGTATGTGTCCCATAGAACTCTCTCTGCAGGCGAGTGGGTTCCCTGTTTCTGAATAGCTGGATGGAGCTTGGTACCTTGCATAGGTCTTCCCTGTCAGCCAAGCAGCTCCAAAGAAGCCAAAATCCATAGTGTGCCCTTCAAAGGGCTTCTCCTTTTTTCTCTCCTTTCAAAGGCTGATATCATAGTCACTATGTCTAGAAGAAAAGCTGGTGCTGGTCCATCAGCCAACACTGTGCTCAATCTTAAGTCAAACTCTACCAGTGAAAACAAAGCAGTGTTCGAAGGGCCAGTCACCAAGGAAGGCTCTCATTTAGCTTCAGTGATCTGGGGGCAGCGTATCCAAATAAAGATGCTGTGAGTCCTGGAAAACAGAGAATTTTATAGATAAGCACTCCCTTCTAGGTCTGGATGGGAAGGTCTCTTGCTTTTTCACAGCAACATGTAGACAGCAGCTTGTTGAAAGGATGAGAAGCAAAACAGAAAGGCTTTTGATGTTGCTGTGTTGAGACAGAATGGAGAACATAGTTAAAGGAGGGCTTGAGGAAGTGGTCTAAGGCCCAGCAAAGCATCTGTTCTTTCCACAGACAAGACTGATGCTCGGCACAGTGAAACTGAAGGAGGCATCCCCAGGCTGTCAGGAGGCTGGATCTGCAGCCTAGGGGCAAGAAGCAGTTCCAAGAGAAGCATCTTGCTTGTACCTGCATGTATTTTCCTCTTCATCCTGAAGGAGTAGAGGACAGAGTATAATTTCCTAATACAGGACTTTCCCCAGTGCCTGGGTCTTACATTAAGCACTGCTTTCAAATTAAAATGATCTCTTTCTTCCTTGAAGTGGTGCCGGTGGTGCAGTGATGAATAATTATAGTTTGAATGTATCCTCATAAAAAAAAATAGGGACCTCCCTCTTCCAATACATACACAGTTCCAGGAAGCCACCTGAGAATCTTGTGTTGGCCTCTGCACCAACCAACTCTACCACTCTCCCCAGTCTCTATTAATCTGTTCCCAAAAAGAAATGTCACCAGATGGCCCTGCAAATGTCACCAGGCCGTCAGCATGGCTTCACTCAAAACAAGGAGGCATTACAGAGTTGACTCCATAGCTCTTTTCCTTCATTTCAGATTAGTTTGAGAGCCTTTCTGGACACATACTGTTTTCTTAACAAACTAGGCAGGGCAATAAGATCCACAGTCCTGCTGCTATTAAATAATATTGCTTAATGTTTAAAGGAGGAAGTTCCCACTGACTCATAGATCCTGAAGAATTCCTCTCTTGTTAGCATGTAGTGCCAGATTTTACTGCCCTCTGCTTCATGAGCTGCACACTTGCCCAGCATTCTCAATACCTTGTACTATTTTTAGCATTTAATCCCTTCCAGGTATCAGAGCTATTTGACCTCCTTTAAAGAAAGAAAGAAAGAAAGAAAGAAAGAAAGAAAGAAAGAAAGAAAGAAAGAAAGAAAGAAAGCTCTTCTGAATTTTCAGATTATGGATAGGTGGTTGTTAGGAATTGAACTAATCTTTTAAAGAAATAGATTTTTCTTTTACTGTCTGTTAGATTTCATACTCAACTGGGGGCTCCATGGTTCTGTTCTACATAGTTTTCAATCCTAGCAGTTATAGTAGTGGCCTTGTGTGACTGATCCTGAGATTAGAGGGCCAAAGCCAGGGAGAGGGTCCTGGTGGGTTCTGTGAGCTGGACCATGCATCCTTATGTAGGTCTGAACTCCCCATAACTTTTAGGGAGTGGCTTTCAAAAGGTCAGAAAATTTAGAAATGAGTTTTGCATAGAACTTTTCAAAAGGACCTCTGTCCACGGTCACAGCCACTAACCCACCTTCTTGCAGGTTGCAAACCTCTAGGAGGATTCTCAGGGGCTGAGGGAAAGGAAAATTGTTTAATGGATTCAGCGTGTCTGTGAGGGGTGATGCAGAAGTTAATGGAGATGGATGCTATTGATGATTGCGCAGCATTGTGGATATGCCTAATGGCCCCCGGACTGTATCCGTGCAAATGGCTAAAATGATAAATTTTGTTATGTATCTCTTCCCACAATTAAAAATACACCAGGCAAAGCATAAAACCCCTCCACAAGGATGCTAAGGAGATATAGAATCAACAAAGAAGATACCAAGCCCTAGAACACATAGATACCCTGCTTAGGACTGGGAATAACATCCCTTCAGAGGCATTGTGGATTAATGGTAGAAAGACCCTCAAAATCTCACATTGAAAAGTGGGAGTGGATGGAAAGAATCAGTCACAGAAGGTGGAGCTTGGGTGTGTTCTAGTCACCGGTCCTCCCTGCCCCTCCCTGTGTCCTAGCTGCTGTGCAGTGAGCACCTCTGCTCTATTATGCCCTTCTGTCACACCCTTCCTGCCCTGGAGCTGACAAACCAGGGGCTGAATCCACTGGAACTGTGAGCCAAAATAAATTTCTCTAAACTGCAGGTGCCAGGTATTTGTCTCAGCAGTGGAAAAGCTAAATCAAGAGGACACCTCCCTCTTTTAGAAGAGGTTCCAATCATAGAGGTTAGGCTTCCTACAGCCCTATCAAACTGCCAGCATCTATCCTAACAAATTTTCATCTCTCATGATCCCCTATAGAATGCTTAGCATCCAAATAGTCGAGGAACAGCTGCTCTCAGGATCCCTTTGTCCTAGAGTGCCTGCTGGGCACAATTGACCCCCCTTTCTGGAGGAGAAAGACGGGGAGGCAAGAGCCTGTGCACCTCCTCTGGGCCTGACCCCACTTTTGCTGCTTCTATTCCCAGTTAACTATCAGGAACCTGATGTGGGTGTTATGCTCATTCTATATGAAAGGAAATTGAGGTATATAGGGTGGCTATTACTTGACGAAGGTCGTACAAGTAGTCAGGTGAGAAAAACAATTCTATTCCAAGTCTGTGTTCCAAAACCCATACACTTCATGTCTCCTCCATAGTACCACTCTTCAAAATATCTGTCTTTGTATAAAAATATGCTCTCAGCCAGAGAGATAGCAATAGCTCAGCAGCATAAGCTCCTGCCTGGCAGTTGCAAGGTCCTTATTTCAAGCCCTGGTACAAAAAAAAAAAAAAAAACACCTCCCAACAGTGCCCTCATGAATACTGTAATAAAAATGAGTTCATATTGCAATTTGAATCCTGCACGTGAGAACCACTCATATTTCACTGTTTTCATCACATTCCTATGAGTCATTTGTGCCGGTAGGTCCCACCCACCACAGTATGCCTCCAGTCTAGTTTGTGCTGAATTGATGATACATCACAGCCTGAATAAGAAGCAGGCTGACCAAACAGATTTCCAGAGACCTAATCAATAAAGAATACTAAAACATTGAGGTGGAGGAAACTATTAATCAGTATTTCTTTCTGGGAAAACATTACCTATAGTTGAAAGTAATACTTTAATAAGCCCAATTATGGAGAGTAATGACATTTCCACATAGCTCCGCTTACACTGAACACTCACCAACATAACTCATGAGACTGGAACTCCAGTTCCACAAGCTTGGGGCTTGAGCTGCTTGGGTGGTAGAACAAAGCTTAGCATGGCCCCCAGCAACCCTCTGCCTTGTGCAGCCAAGCAGTGAACATCCCTTCTAATAAACTTTGAGTGGACATTTAAGTTTTCATTTGAAGAATGGCCAAAGTCATTTCCTGCCTGTGTTGCCCACATGCACTGGTCTATCCTGCAGGCCACAAATTTTCATCACCTCTTTCCTATTGCTTAGGCCCCTCTGTCTCATGGGTGCAGAATCTAAGACACAGTCAGTGGCCTGGCTGATGACCCCTCACCTCCCTTAGCTGCAAGCTTGCTCCCCTCTGCCCTCTTTCAGACCCAGGCATCTCTCCTCCATGCCCACTGCCCCAGCTCCTTATTTTGTTATTGCATTGCTGTTGCTGCCACTGCCAACCTCAGCCTGACACCAGGGGAGGTGAGGTAGAGGAAGACAGAAATCCTGAACAGTGTTTAACACAACAGTTTACAACGGATCCCTAATCCTGAATCCATCATCAATTCATTCCATTTTATTTATTTATCCTTTAATTTATTTATTTGGTACAAAGTCTTGCTATGCACTTCAGACTCACTTCTGTCTCAGCCTCTCCAACATGGAGATTACAGATGTGTTCCACCATGCCCTGTTTCAATGGCTGGCACAGCAGTGCTGGCATGGTATGTGTACTGGGGATCAAACCCAGGTCCTTGTGCTTGTCAGGCAGGCATTTAAACCACTGAGATATCTCCCCAGCCCCATCAAGTCATTTTATTTGTGAGTGATAGTTATAGAATAAAGTCAGGCATGGGGTAGCATCAGCTTTGTAATAACACCCGTTATTTTCATGATCTAAGGCTTTTGCCTTTAAGATAAATATCTTAAAATGTCCTACTTTTATATAAATAGCCAGGGTTTTTGAAGTTTTTTTTCTCATGATTTTTTTCCTACTTTAAAAAAAAAAACATAGCGTATATTGTCTATTTCTAAATTGTTAAATATCATGAATGTTGGGGAGGAAAGAGTCTAAAAGCTCAATGGCTCCCCAAGTCATTATATAAGCAGAGTATAATCCATATAATCCGTCTTTTGTTTGGGGTGGTGCTTACATTTTCAAATGTCTGCTCTTTCTGCTAATTGACCAGGGATATGGCTAGCCAGGGTCGAGTTCCCAGGATTGGTGAGAAATGTCTCCAAGGCTTTGGACAGCCTCTCTGATAGCAGCCACCTCCTGCGCAGGGCAGTGGGGATGCTGGCCTACTTTGGAGAGCAGCTCCTAAGTTCTGAGCTCTCTGTGTGGAAGCTGTACATCCAACTGGAGCCCCAGACTGCTTGTTCCCTGCCCAGAGCCTTACCCTGTCATCATTGATTTTATGGGGAAAGAAAGCACTTCCTTTTGTAAATACTACCCCAGTGTCTTCAATAAGATGATGTAATGGGATTAATGATGCACTTTCCAGAATCCTCATCGATTGCGAAGATAGAAGTAGAAATGTGAGATGAGGCTACGCTATGTTTTGTCAACATTTTGCTGCTCCAGTAAGCAGAGTATTCTTACAAGAATAGTTACTTATTTGAAATACAGGCTGGTGTTTGAAATACAAGCCTTGCTGACTACTTTACTAACATTGTCAGGAGTGTGACCCTCAGGCAGGAGAGTAAGAAGAATAAAGAAAACAATAACGAGTAACTAAATGGGCTATTCTAGAGCTTGCTGTGTGGGTGAGCTGGTGGCGATCATCTGTGAATACATTTTCTGGGAAATAAGCTACATGGGAGTGGTGATCACAGGGTTGGCTAGGACTGAGCAGAAGGACTCTCAGACAGCGCTCTTCCTTGCAGACTTAGGGCGGTCCCCAGCCTGAGGAGGGAAGAATTGTGGGAACTGCGTGGCTATGTGGCCAACTGGCTCAACATACAGCGGACCTCCCCTAAAGAGCTTGGGAGATAGCTGTGTTTTTACAGTACATGAGATGCTACCCATAGGAAAACAGCCTCTGCCTCGAGCCAACTTCTGACTCAAAAAAAGTGGGCTTTCTCCTTCCTGAAGAAGCATGTATACATGCAAATACAGAATCTCAGGTATTTCTTGCTTTTTTTTTTAATGTATTTAGTGTAGGGTCTCACTATACGGAGACTTGTTTTCAGCCTCCTAAGCACTGGGATTACAAGCATGCCCCACCATGCCCAGTCTCATTTGCTGTCTCAGCACCCCCAGGGGCAGGGCACGCACAGAATGCAGGGGCTGAGCTATCTGGCCTTCCCCAAATCTCAGATATTTCTACGCAACTGTTATCTAGGCACATCAAGGATGCAGAGAAGATCGCTATCTCTCCAGCAAGACATCTGGATTTGCACAGCTGCACTGAGTATCTGTGCTGGGATTGACAGTGGTGTATGTAGACTCATCAGAAAATCATGCACCCTGGGAGGACCACAGTTAGATGCCCAGTACCACGTGCCATGCCAGCCCTGCCCCCGGGCAAGCTGAGCTAGCTACTGAGTCTGGGCATGGTGGCACACACCTGCAATCCCAGTGCTGGGGAGACTGAAAACAGGAGAGTCACTGCAAGCCATAGCTATAGCAAATACATAAAAAATAAAATAAATTAAATTTAAAAAAACACAAATTCATGCAAGTGACATCAATACTGACACCAAAGAGTAAACTTTATTTACTTATTTTAGTGAATCTGCTCTTTTAAAAAATTTTTACTTTTAAAAGAGACTACAAAATAGTATTAAAACAGAAAATTACAAATGATACAGAATTTCACTAAATAAAACTATGATTTCACAGTATTTGTTGTGTTACAGAATGTTGTCTTCAAATTAGTTGTTCATCTTACCAGATATTTGCATGCAAAATTGAAAGAACAAAAAAGAAATATATATATATATATATATATATATATATGAATATATGAGAAATTAAGAAGATAAAGAGGTCAAAGATTTGAAAAAAGGAGACAAAACAAATTAAATACCAACAGCTCCTTTCCACAGACCAGCAGAAATCCACAGTACAGTTGGCCAAGCTATCATGCTTCCATACATAAGTATATCTCTTTCCCCGACTCCCTCTTCTGTCCTCCTCAGCTCAGCAATTCCTTCCTTTTGAACAGGTTTGCTCCCTTTCCCCAGTATCTAGTGTATCCTTCAGAGCTTATTTTCTCTTTCAGGTTCTCACACTAAGGAGACAATATAATGTTTGCACATGTGGGTCAGATTTATTTCACTTACAACTCGCCTCTCTAGTTGCATCCATCCACCAATAAAAGCCTCAAATTGATCCTTTCCATAGCTGAATGATAGTCCATTATGTAAAAGTATCACATCTTCTTTATCCATTCCTCAGTTGATGGGCATCTGGGTTGCTTCCAAGAAGAGTAGACTTTATTAAACACTTCCCTAGTATTCCTGGTGAGTAATACAAGATCTGGAGATCTGTAGTTTAAAATTTGAAAATGGTAGTGCTTTTAACTAGTTATGATTTGAATAATAAAGAAAATATGAACATTAAAGTTAATATTGATGTTATTTAAGAATAGTCAGTGTATCAACTAACCTGCAATGATTGCTTCCTCCCATGGGGCACAGTATAAAATAGCATAGCATGTGTCCCCTAAAGTTATCAGAAAAGATGAGATTTACCTCTAAAACACCAAACTAGTAATCCAGGGCATGGTGTAAACAAACATGCCTAATACACAGAGAATCTTGTGAGCTAAAAAAGGGAAAAAGGCATTATGGAAAGCAGTTTTGTCCTGGGCCCTGAGGATTTGGCTGGGGAGATTGATTTTCAAGTTAGAGTAAGGGAATGACATACATTAGGATGCAAGAATACAATATTAAGATTTATGGTTATATTTTCCCATCTTTGGTCTTTCTGTTTTTGTATATGTTTATTATATATAATTCATTAGAATTTTAAACATGTATTTTTCTCAGTTACTCTTCTCTCGTTGCTAGGAAAAATACCCAACATACAAAATGAAGGAAGGAAAGGTTTATTTAGCTCACAGTTACTGGAGGTTTCAGTCCATACTCAGCTGGCTCCGAGGCAGAGGGGCACATGGCAGAGGGCAGCAGTTCATGGCAGCAGCAAAGAGCAGAGAGAAAACGGGAGGAGTAGCAGAACAATGGCTACAGAGAGGAAGTCTGGCTCCCTTAAATTGCATTCAGGCTATCTGCCCCCGTCTGGGTGTAGCACTCACACCCATAATCCCAGCAGCATTCACACCCATAATCCCAGTGGATCATGTGTCAATCACAAACTCTAGATGTCCACCCCATGACTGCATGAGGCTGTGGGGGAACAACTAGACA